>NC_044044.1:18762829-18967829 GCF_901765095.1 Microcaecilia unicolor
ATAATGTTTAAGTTGCAAATATTGAAAATAGTCTTTTTGTTTAAGTCCAAATTCTGTACACAGGGCCTGAAATGTTTTAATAACCCCTGTCTCCGACACTACTTGGAATAGATATTTAATACCACACATCTCCCATTTCCTAAACAATGCAGAGTTTCCTCCCTCCGGGAATGCTGAGTTACCTTTAATGGGTAGTAATGGGGACACCATACTATTCCATTTGTTTCTTTTACTCAACCATTTCCATGTTTTCCGCAAGGGGTTCAATAGAAATCTATATGGGCCCAGGTTTGGGAGTTCCCCTGGAGGGGCATGTAGCCAATAAGCAAATCCCATTGGGGCCATCAGCAAGGTTTCCACTTTCGTACAGGAGAAAAACTCTCTGGAACGAAACCAATCTGATAAATGTCTCAGGTTACAAGCAATTGAAATAAGTTTTAAATTAAGCAGCCCTAGCCCTCCTTTTAGGCAAGGTCTCATAAGTTTATGTAACCCAATACGTGCGCGTTTCCCTTGCCACAGAAATGTTGTAAGGGTTTTTTTAAGCCACCTCTCCTCTTTATATCCCAATATAGCAGGGATCATCTGGAAAGTATATGTCCATTTGGGAAAAACAAACATGTTAGCACAGCCATTTTTAATGCACACCTTTGATCTGTCTGTCTGCAGTACAGGCATCTGCTGGTACACATTGGCTTAGGAACCGCAGGGCAGGTGGGATCTTTCAAAGCTGGGAAGTTAAGAGAGGTTACTGGTGCCTGTCTTTCCTGCTCTCGAGGAAGTTTAACCAGCACCTTGTTTCTGTATTTGCAGCATTGCTAGTAGCAGCAGGGACAATCCGATTCACATCTGGGACGCTTTCTCGGGGGACCTGCAAGCCACTTTCCGGCCATACAACCATCTGGTAAGGGGACTTTTCCCTTTTGGTGACTTTATCACCCCGTCCAATGCCAGGTCTGTCTCTAATTTATTATCACGTAGGTATTTCTGAGACCTGCTGGATTTCCAATCCCGGTAGCTCTTCAAATGCAAAAGAGAGAGCTGTTGCACTAGGAAGACCCCCCCCCCCCCCCCAGCCTCGAATGCCCTCATGCTTTTCTGCGTCACTGCACACTGTTTGAAGTTAAGCAGTGAGGCTGAAAGTGGTGGTGGTGTCTTAGCTCACACAGTGCGAGAGGTGGCAGCGGCAGAATTATAACCCGCATCTGTCAGTGTTAACGATTTTCTGTTTTCATTTTCTGCCTTTACAGGATGAGCTGACAGCTCCCCACTCTCTTTGTTTCACCCCTGATGGGTCCCAGCTTTTCTGTGGCTTTGACAAAATGGTGCGGGTGTTCAACACCTGCCGGCCAGGTCGGGAGTGTGAGCAGAGGCCAACTGTGAGTAAGTAGCCTGGGCTTGAGCAGCGTTACCTGGTTAAATTTAGTTGTGGGTTGATTGGTGTGGGGACCAGGAGAATGTGGAAGCGAGAGCTTGATAATTGTCATAGTCGATGTGACAAATTTGGTTAGTTGGTGAGCCTGCGGGACTCGCATCGGCTGCTGCTTCCGCCCTGCCTCGTGACAGCTCCTCCCCACCCCCCTTCTCTTTCAGTGAAGAAGCAGGGGCAGAACGGGATCATCTCCTGTATCGCCTTCAACCCGTCTCTGGATGTTTACGCCTGTGGGTCCTATTCCAAGACAGTGGGGTTGTACTCGCAAGACGACGGAGCTGTTCTGTCTGTGCTGCAGGGGCATCAGGGGGGTGTCACCCACTTGCTCTTCTCCCCAGATGGGAACTGCCTCTTCACTGGAGGGCGCAAGGTAACGCACCGTGGTTTATTTCGCTACCTGTAGCAGTCAGAGCCACCTGGTTGCTGATTACAGGTTGACCTTGGCTCTTGTATTGTTTCTAACTAATATTGGACAATAAGTATGTTTTCAATGAAATGATTTGACTTTACACCATATTGGCCTTGAAGAAGCCAACCAGATGACCAATGTGGAATAATGAATTAGACAAGTAATATCTGGTTAATACCACATTTTTTTTTCTGTTTACTGTTTAATTGATCTCCTTATCTTGTTTCACTCTCCCTATTTAGTGGTCTAAGCAAGAGAATACAAGTACCTGACTGAAAGAATTCCTATATATTATTTTCTCTGTATTTCCGGCAAGTTGTTTTATCGCTTGTAAAAATTTAAATGGTTATAAATATAATTTAAAAAAAAAGAAAACATACACACAAAATAGGGATTTCGTTAAAGGAAAAATGGCTGTCTTGTGACTGAAATACGCAAATTTAATCTGGTACCTCGGGCCAAAATGTATGCAAATATGATCTCATACAAATTCACTGTGGCTGTCGTGAAAACCAGACTTTTGAGATGGCAAAAATCACTGCCTTGTACTCGTCCCTTTACAGATTTCCTAGGGCTGGAAATACTTTGTTTTCCTTGTTTAAAAAATAAAATGCTTCTGCGATCGCCTCTCCGGTACTATGTAAGCCACATTGAGCCTGCAAATAGGTGGGAAAATGTGGGATACAATTGTAACAAATAAATAAAATTATTTTTACTAGATTCTTAATATACTGCCTTTCTGTGCTGCAACCAAAGCAGTTTATATATTACATATAGGTTCGTCATTCCAAAAGCGAGTTAGTCTGGGCTCATGTTCTTGAGATGCGTTTTGAGTGGAGGAGTAGCCTAGTTGTTAGTGCAGCGGACTTTGATCCTGGGGAACTGAGTTCGATTCCCACTGCAGCTCCTTGTGACTCTGGGCAAGTCACTTAACCCTCCATTGCCCCAGGTACAAAATAAGTACCTGAATATATGTAAACCTCAGAAAGGCAGTATATCAAGTCCCATTTCCCTTTCCCCCTTTCCCTTATGACATCACAATATCAGAAGTGAGCCAAGTATTGGGCAATCAAGCCATTGTGACATCACTGATGAGGTTGGCTCAGGCATTGGTGGAATGAGGCATTATGACATCACAATATTAGCTCCAGTGGAGGAGTAGCCTAGTGGTTATTGCAGTGGATCCTGGGGAACTGAGTTCAATTCCCACTGCAGCTCCTTGTGACTGGGCAAGTCACTTAACCCTCCATTGCCCCTGGTACAAAATAAGTACCTGAATATATGTAAACCACTTTGAATGTAGTTGCAAAAGTACCACAGAAAAGCAGTATATCAAGTCCCATTTCCCTTCCCTTCCCTTGTCATGTACTGTCAGCTGCTTATATAGCTTTGATGTTATCCTTGGGAGCTCCTTGGTGAGCCCAGAGTAAAGGGTCTTTAGGGTAAAGTTACAGCTGGGGAGGCGGAGAGTTAAAGGGAGTCCAGAAAAGCTCTGTTTAACAGCAGAATGGAAGCGTGCAGACCTTTTGGGATATTGGGAGACTGTGAATGACTGCTGTACCTTTTTTGTTTATGTGCAAAGGACCCTGAGATTCTGTGCTGGGATCTGAGACAGCCAGGGAAAGTACTTTTCTCCATGCTGAGGACCGTTACTACGAACCAGAGGATGTACTTTGATGTAGAACCGTGAGTAGTCAAGCATCTGTATGCATAAGGTTAACCATGTTTCTGACTTTTAAGATGTATGGGTGTAATTGGCTCCGTGACAGTCTCTTTCACTCCCTGCTGACTTCATTCTTTCGGTTTGTTTCTCTTGCAATGTTTCTGCATTTTCACACACCCCCTTTCACATTCTCTGCAGGTATGGCAGGTATCTGGTGAGCGGTAACACGGAGGGGCTGGTTTCCGTCTGGGACACTTCCTTAGCCCCCTCAGACGGTGTAGAGCCAATCCTGGAGCCAGTGCTTAAGTTTAAGGCTCAGCAGGACTGTATCAACGGAATCAGGTGATTAAATAGGGGAGCAGTAGGACAAAGTGGCTGATCTGTCCGTCACCCCGTGGGGGAGGCCTGCTGTCGGTTTTGATGCCTTTGAGGTTGATGCAGGCTTAACTGTGTGGTTACTGTGGTTGTATGCGCTGTGCAGGGGCGTAGCTATGTGGGGCCACGGGGGCATGGGCCTCCACAGATTACGCCCTGGCCCCCTCTACATTTGACCCCACTGCCGCTGTCCCCCGCCCCCATCAGGTACCTTGTTTGCTGGTGCTGGTCGACTCCAGCGTCTTCATTGTGGGATCATCTGTTTCTGATGCCTTACGTCCTGCACCGTGTACGTAGCCCTGTGCAAGACGTAAGGCGTCAGAAACAGATGATCCCACAATGAAGGAGTCGACTGGCGCTGAAGAAGACTCTTCGGCTGGCGGGGATTGGGGACCCCCACCAGCAAACAAGGTACCTGATTGGGGGGGGGGGGTTGGGTTTGGGGGGGGGGGTTGGCGGCTAAACAGTGTCC
This sequence comes from Microcaecilia unicolor, assembly GCF_901765095.1. Lineage (NCBI taxonomy): Eukaryota > Metazoa > Chordata > Amphibia > Gymnophiona > Siphonopidae > Microcaecilia > Microcaecilia unicolor. The sequence goes on from NC_044044.1 coordinate 18,767,181, forward strand.
CCAACCTCGGGCTCTAGCCCCCCCCCCCCCCCCCCCCCCCCCCCCAGCCGAGCTCTGGCTATGCCCCTGGTGCTGAGCAATGCAGAGAGATTGAATACAGATGTTAACTCGGGCAGAATACGTGGCTGCACATTCATTGAAATGAATGCTAATGAGGCCATTGAGTAACAGAAAGGTAAAACAGGAATTTTTGAATTTTTTCACCTGGTCTGAGGCAGCGTACAAGGGTTCACGGAGAGGATTTCATGCCAGACTTTTGAGCTTTAAACTGTCCATTTCGTCTTGTTTTGCAAGCAGAAGGAAACCCCTGCAAGTTTCAAAGGCAGATGGGAAGTAACAAGACAAGTGTGCATATCTGAATAAAACCGAAAGTAAAAGCATCAGTTCTGCGCCTAAATATGAGCCTCGCAGAAATGTTATGTGCGTGAACTTTTTGCGAGGCTCATATTTACTACTACTTATCATTTCTATAGTGCTACTAGACGTACACAGCGCTGTACACTTGAACATGAAGAGACAGTCTCTGCTCGACAGAGCTTACAATCTAATTAGGACAGACAAACAGGACAAATAAGGGATAAGGACAAAGAGTAGCAAGATTCTGTGCGGAATCCCAAAGAGTAGCAAGATTCCGGAATCCCAAAGACTACTACTACTACTTATCATTTCTATAGTGCTACTAGACGTACGCAGCACTGTACACTTGAACATGAAGAGACAGTCCCTGCTCGACAGAGCTTACAATCTAATTAGGACAGACAAACAGGACAAATAAGGGATAAGGACAAAGAGTAGCAAGATTCTGTGCGGAATCCCAAAGAGTAGCAAGATTCTATGTGGAATCCCAAAGAGTAGCAAGATTCCAGAATCCCAAAGACTACTACTACTTATTTCTATAGCGCTACTAGACGTACGCAGCGCTGTACACTTGAACATGAAGAGGCAGTCTCTGCTCGACAGAGCTTACAATCTAATTAGTCTAGAAAACAAGAGCTAAGGGAATATTAAAGTGAGGATGATAAAATAAGGGTTCTGAACAAGTGAACAAGGGTTAGGAGTTAAAAGCAGCATCGAAAAGGTGGGCTTTTAGCTTAGATTTGAAGACGGCCAGAGATGGAGCTTGACGTACCGGCTCAGGAAGTCTATTCCAGGCATCTGGTGCAGCAAGATAAAAGGAACGGAGTCTGGAGTTAGCGGTGGAGGAGAAGGGTGCAGATAAGAGAGACTTACCCAGTGAACAGAGTTCCCGGGGAGGAATGCTGGGAGAGATGAGAATAGATCAATTAGAAAACCAATTAAACCATGTATTTGTTCAGACCGTAATCGGCTAACGCCGTTAATGGTTATATGTAAGCCACATTGAGCCTGCAAAAGGTGGGAAAATGTGGGATACAAATGTAACAAATAATAATAATGACAAGAACAGGCAACGATGTGTGCGTCACTTCCGTTTTCCTTTGGATCTGTGCACAAAGAAGCCACGCGTACTGCAAAACCTTTGTGCGGATGCCATCAGGCCCGTTCCCCCCCCCCCCCCCCACACCCCAACACACACAATTAAGTACAAGTTTTCTTCAAATAAAATTTACATACCATTAGCTTTCCCCAGGGCATGTTATTACTCTCGTAGTAAAAACCACGCGTTCAGACATGCGCATGTGGCTCCATTCAGCATTGGCCCCTTTCTCAACTGTTTTGGTTGGCTGGTCCAGAGAACCAATATATCAGATTCCATAAACAAATGAGTCCTATTTCTCGCCACCCGAGAAAAACCTCATTCCTCCGTTTCTGCACCCCCAACACTGAGCGATGGGGGGCGCACGCTGTGAGTTCTTCTGTGATTCTCGAGTTCTGAATTTAATCCTGTTCTTTTCTCCTGCCTTTCTAGCCTGCATCCCACCCTGCCTCTGCTGGCCACTGCCTCTGGCCAGCGCATAGTGCCCGAGCCCCTCGAAAGCTCAGAAGAGGACGATGCAGATGGCGTCCTCATGACTTCCCGGCACATCCGGAGCGAGAACTCCCTGTGGCTCTGGTGGTGTGGCGCCTCGGAGGGACCTCCGTGCGTCCCCGTGGAGGTCGCAGATGATTCAGAGACTACCATGGAGATAGAGACTCTGGCGACCCCCTGGGACTGTGTAAAAGACATATCATGCCCAGGAAAGTGATACCGCCCAAGCAAATACGGAGTTCTTTGCTTGTTTTATGGCCAGAATAATAAATGTTCCTGATCGCCTACGTTTGCTTTTACGAGCAGAGAAATCGCCCAGGAGGATAGAGAAACCTTTTGCCCAGTCCGTTCTGCCACACTCTCGGCTTTTGACCTTTCAAGGGGTGTTTGCAACCCAGAATAAAGGAAATCTGCATGTTTGTTCTTCTGTACTTGGCAGCTACTGCTCTTTGCTTATCTCTTTTTTTTTCAGTTTTGGTTTTAATTGTGCTTTTTTTTTTTCTTTTGCGAGAGGCATCAAAGGGGGGTTGGGATGTTTCATTTTGGTTCTTCTACCACTCGGCTGCTTTGAGAGATGGGGTCCCTTCCGTTACTGGCTTCTTCCCCTCTTTCACCTTTAATTTTTTGCCTGGGCACAGAGCAAGCGGTGGTAGTGATCCTGGTGGGGGGAGGATCAGTTTTACCTGCCAGCCACAGTCAGCATCTTGAGCTGTGATGGAGTCAGTTAAACCATCCCACCCCACTGCAGTAAAGGAACTTTGCACTGGGAAGGCGGCTCTTCTTTTCACTCTCCTTTGCATTCAAGCAGTTGCAGCAAAGCTGCAAGGGACACGTGAGAAATGGGACACCTCGCTGCTGCTTTCCAGCTGGTAAGGCAGTACTGAATCATCTGTGCCGAGGGCAGGCATCAGCTGCCCTAGTAACCTTTGGAGATTCATTCAGAATATAAAAAAAGTATGTATATTTTTATAGGATGTGTTACCCTGTATGTTTTTTCTATTTTTTTTCTTAAAGAAATCAGTGAAGTGGAAAATCTTGAATAAAAACTTGTATTTATTAATATTTATTTGTTCAGTGTTGGCCCTGGTAGTTTGGGATTTTGATTTATATTTTGATTGTAGCAATTAGGATTAAAAAAATAAAAACAACTCAGATCTTTAGCTTAGCACTTAAAAGAAATCCATCATTCGAGACCTTTTATAAGAACATCTTTTCTCAGTTATTGTCATGATGGCGATGGTTCTGGAGGATTAGAGGCAGCTGGATACGGTTTCTCTTCATAAAAGTGAAAGTGAGGAGGGTGGGAGGCTGCTTAGTTTGATCTTAATTGAGTAAATCAGTGGATTCAATTCCAGAGTTTCTGGAATCCTTTGGATTATAGGAGCCAAGACAGTAAAGAGTTAAAAAAAAAATAATGCAGGGTCAATGAATTCAGGCTGCAGAAATCCAAGGGAATGATTAACGGTGGCTCTGGCCCGTGGCAAGCTGTATCACCCTGAATGATATCACTCACAAGGGTGGTATAAATATGTATAATTAAATAAATCTTGTGCAGCAGTCTTTGGGTTCCCAGTGGCACTTGACTGCTCCGTCTTTCTCCTGCACATACGCAAACAAACCTATGCAGGACTGTGTAAGGACAGATACAGACCTCCAACAGGCGCTATCACTCAGCAGAACGTCATTATATTACCAGTAACTCGCGCTATTTTAGCACAGGCCCCATTTTATGTAATGAGACCTAATTACTATAACTGAGGTTAACAGTAAAATAACATGTCAGTAGCCCATGTTGATAATTTCCCTCCTTAGTTAAAGAAAAGAGAAAATGTCTCTAGAATTAGAAATCACTGCTATCCTATATAATAATTCTCACCTCCAACGTTCTGTCTTGCTGCCTGGGACTGTGGCTCCTTGCGAGTTGGTCTGCTAGGCTCCGTAGATCAGGCTGACATCACCGTAGCCATTATGATGTCAACTTCAGAACCCGGGCGAAAAAAAAACATGCCTCACAACTGATCCATGTCCAGAGGAGGATCGCTGGACATGGGTTGCTGGAGGGGCAGGGGAGAGAGGAGGGTCGCTGGACATGGGTGGCTGCAGGGGGTCATTGGACATGGGTGGCAGGAAGGGGGGGCAGGGGAGAGAGGAGGTTCACTGGACATGGGTGGCTGCAGGGGGAGAGGAGGGTCGCTGGACATGGGTGGTTGGAGGGGCAGGGGAGAAAGGAGGGTCGCTGGACATGGGTGGCTGGAAGGGGGGCAGGGGAGAGGAGGGTCGCTGGACATGGGTGGCTGGAGGGGGTCACTGGACATGGGTGGCTGCAGGGGGGGGAAGGGGAGAGGAGGGTCACTGGACATGGGTGGCAGGAAGGGGGGGGCAGGGGAGAGGAGGTTCACTGGACATGGGTGGCTGCAGGGGGAGAGGAGGGTCGCTGGACATGGGTGGCTGCAGGGGAGCCAAATAAAACCTTGCTAGCGCCCGTTTCATCTGTGTCAGAAACGGGCCTTTTTTACTAGTGTGTAATAAAAGTGAGCCAAGTATAGGACAGTCAAGCCATTGTGACATCACTGATGAGGTTGGCGCTTAGGTATTGGTGGAATGAGGCATTATGACATCACAATATCAGCTCTGGCTACCTAGAGTGAAACTCTTCACTCAGGGGAAGTTATTAATGTGGGCTACCATTAAGATATGTTATTTTACCACTAACTTGTGAGAATTTAGCACAGGTCCCATTTTATATAATGAGACCTAGTTACTATAACTGGGTTTAACATTAAAATAACATGTATTAACAGTAGCCCACATTGATAACTTTCCCCTTATTGTCTCTAGGAATTGAAATCACTGCTATATGGTGTCCTTTGGTCCTGGGGAACTGAGGAACTGAGTTTGATTCCCACTTCAGGCACAGGCAGCTCCTTGTGACTCTGGCCAAGTCACTTAACCCTCCATTGCCCCATGTAAGCCGAATTGAGCCTGCCATGAGTGGGAAAGCGCGGGGTACAAATGTAACAAAAAAAGACCTCATTCCTAATACTAGTAGCTCACATTGATAACTTCCCCCTTAAATATAAAAACCAAAATCTTAAAAATACCCTGTTCCCTCATAGGAAACCCGTGGCATGGCATTGAGCCAACAATTGGCACTTGTTCTCTTTTTATTTTTCATCAAAAATCTAGTTTACAGTGTGTTGTGTTACATGTGACTTCTGTAGTAATTTCCCAGATAATCCCACATAGCGTGCATTACAGTAGTCTAGGGACAAGGACAAGTCCCCACACCACTGTTCTAAATAGATCTGCATCGAAATAAGATCTAAATTTCCTTAGAAGCCGCAATTTAAAATACACTTGTTTTACCGCTTGTGAGTTTAATCACCACTTCCAAAAACACATCCCGTGAGATTTTGTGTGTTTTAATGTGAAATTTTTTATGTGTTTTAATTTGTACTACTTTTATTTTTTTTTCTTTCTTCATATTCTTTTCAAAAATTCTTCATTAAAAAGGAGTATGATTTGCTCCAATTTATTGTGCTCCAACGAACAGAAAATATCCCTTAACACCTGCAAAATTTCAACTTAGCAATTGTATTGCCTCAAAAGAGGGTTTCTCAAGTAGAACATTTTACTTTCGGAGATGTCATCAAAATCCTAATAAAAATTGCACTGTTAAGTAAAACATAAGTGTGAAGATGATTTTCATCAAACAACACATGAATAACTTTAAATGGCAAGTGATTTTTTGGTCAGGCGGCGGTGAAGAAAGCAAATAAAATGTTACATATTATTAGGAAAGGAATTGAAAAGAAAAATGAGGATGTTATAATGTCCTTGTATTGCTGTATGGTGCGACCGCACCTCGAATACAGAGAAGGGCGATGAAAATGAGGGGATGGGACACCTTCCCTATGAGGAAAGGCTAAAGTGGTTAGGGGCTCTTTAGCTTGGAGAAAAGATGGCTGAAGGGAGATATGATAGAGGGCTATTGTGAAGAAATGGTGTGTTTTAAGCCTGTAAAATGTATTGGCTATTTTCCTGCCTTAATTATGTCCTGAAGTGTATTTCTCCTATTTGGCCAGTAGGTGTTGTTTCTTTGCTGTAAAGCTGTTACAGGGAACTAAATGTTCTTTTCTTTAGTTTAACACAAGTAGGAAGCATGAGCAGTATATTTTTGAAATCTTGTTGACTGGGCTCTGATTGGCCCAGGAGCTCATTTCCTTTAGAGTGTACTGGTTTTGCCTCCAATCTTAGCCAGGAAGAAAAGAGAGCAGGATCTCTTTGCTGAGGCTCAGTGAACAATTGTATGTCCTGATCTTCCCAGATACTTTTTAGAAAGTAAACAAATGTTTAATTTGTTTTCTAATTGATCCATTTTTCAGTTACCTGTTATTGTTTGCTGATTGCACATTTTCTGTCCACTGTTCAAGTTCTAAGAATAAACTCATTTGTTTGTTTGCCCTGCCTATCTGGACAGATAAACAATCCTGGTGGTTTGTTTGTTGGATCAGTGAGTGCTTTCTGGGAACTGTGGAACCACTGGGGATAATTTGAGAATGGGAGACTCACCCAGAGGTGGTGACCGAGTCGGTGGGAGGAGGGTCCTAGTGTAGAGCACGAGCGTCAGATGCAGGCAGACCTGAGCTGTGCTGGGGATAGACCCTTTAAGTGGCCACGGGGTAACCCCAGGTGGGTGGCTATGTGTTTCGTGATATCTATAAAAATAATGAGTGGAGTGAAATGGGTAGACATGAATCACTTGTACTCTTTCCAAAAAATACTAGGACTAGGGGACACACAATGAAGCTACAAAGCAGTAAATTTAAACAAATTGGAGAAATATTTCTTCACTCAACGTGTAATTAAACTCTGGAATTTGTTACCAGAGAATGTGGTAAAAGTGGTTTGCTTAGCAGGATTTAGAAAAGGTTTGGATAGCTTCCTAAAAGAAAATCCATAAGCCATTATTAAGTTGGACTTGGGGAAAATCCACTGCTTATTTCTAGTGTAAACAGCATAAAATGTACTGTTTTGGGATCTTTCCAGGTACTTGCAACCTGGATTGGCCACTGTTGGAATCAGGATACTGGGCTTGATGGACCTTTGGTCTGTCCCAGTTTGGCATCACTTATATGTTCTAAGTCTGTTTTGATAATGGTGAAAATCTAGAATAAAGCTTAGAAAAGATTTTCACTCTATGCAAATTTATATAAATTAATCACAATAATAATAATATTAAGCTGAAGCCTCTTCGACTCTGCCTCTTGGCCATGGCTGATTGGCTCTTCAAGCATAAACAAACTAAATCCAGCAAAGACAACTGCCTGCTGGATTTCTGGTTCCCTCCCTCCTCAACCTTTTCCCACTATTCTCTTTGATCTTCTGATACACCCAGTATCTTATTTCCATTACATTGGGGTCTGGATCACCGCTTAACCTATTTTTCACCAAACACATTTCTGAAGTTACCAGACTGGGTTTCTCAGTGCTCTGTCTTTTACGCTCTTTTCGTTCTACTTTAGATCGTCACTCTGTACATTTTGCTCCACGTGCCCTTTTCTTATCTCCCACATTGCAGTGTGGTTTATGCGGGTCTCCCCTCTGCCCAAATTAAACGTTTTCAAACATTACAAAACTGTGTGGCCTGTTTCCTGTGTAATGCCAAGAAATTTGATCATGTCTCTCCCTTGCTAACTGGTTTACATAAGCTTCCTATTAAATTTCATATTCCTTTCAAAATTCTTATTCTTTCGCACAAGGCTTATTACACTGGGTACCCGGCTTATCTTTCTGTTCTAATTACCCCTTACACTCCATTGTGTAACCGTTGTTCTCTTGACACAAACAGGCAAGTCCTGCCTAACCGTAGACATACCTATTATTATTTGGTTCCTACACTCTGGAACAACTTAACAAGCTACTTACGTAATGTATTTATTTGGATTTGCTCACACCTTTTTCAGTAGTAGCTCAAGATGAGTTACATTCAGGTACTCTGGATATTTCTCTGTCCCAGGAGGGCTCACAATCTAAGTTTGTACCTGAGGCAATGGAGGGTTAGGTGCCTTGCCCAAGATCACAAGGAGCAGCAGTGGGATTTGAACTGGCCACCTCTGGATTGTAAGACCGGTGATCTGACCACTAGGCCACTCTTCCACTCCCAAAATCGTTCCTAAAATTCAAATCCCTCTTAAAAACCCATTTCTTTCAACAGGCCCTAGACTAGGGTTATCATATGACTGGGTTTCCTGGATATGTCCTTCTTTTCTAGGGCATGTTTGGGTGTCCGGCCAGTTTATTTTATTTTTTTGAGAGTTCATCCGGTTTCCAAGCCACTAGGTATGCCGCATGACTCCTGACACACACACATGCACCAGTGAGGTCAAAATCACCTGATCTACTGGGGCTTGTGTGGTGTGATACAGTTGGCTCATGGCGTGAAGATCCTCCAATCTCCATCGAACTCCCTCGTGACTGCATGCAGCCTGGCAGGCAGCTGCAAGGACCCAGCGGGTCAGGAGGAGCCGTCTCTTACTCAAGGTCATTGTGTTGTTGGACTGGGATTCAACCTGCTCCGCAGCCATGCACAATCCTGCTGCTAGGCTCTCTCTGACTCACTGCCGCGTGGTGGCCCCCACCACCCCCTCCTTCCAGCGACACACACCACCAGGACTCGAAGGGTGGCGCTAGCTGAGGTTGAGAGGAGAAGGAGGATCAAGAAGGGAGGGCAGCAAGCAAGTGGCGCCCGACCCGAACCTGACACTGTGTACTGTTGGGGCCAGCCCTTCCCTTGTGAATGTGATCCTTATTTCTTCTGAGTTCTGAATCCATTCCTGCAGCACTCGAAGTCAAGAAAAGGTGAGAAATTTTTCTTTTGGGAGCTGGGATTGGGCCCGGCCCTGGGGGGGTGGGGGAAGTGAGGGAGGAGACTGTAAAAAAGGTAGATGGAGTGTGGATGCAGGGAGGGAGGCTGAAAAAAGATTGGCGATGGGGATGTAGATGGAGGGGGGAAGGAATAGGGGGAAATACAGCACATAGAAGGGGATTGAGAGGAGAGGGGGATATGCTGCTCATGAATGGGAGGGAAAGCAAAGGGGGACATAATGCTCATGGATATTTGCGTTTTTGGAAATGTACATTTTTCCTAAATTTGTATTTAGCAGACTGTGGAAGAAAATGCATTTCTGTTACAGTATTTTCACTGCTTATAGAATCTGGGTTTCTGGATGGGATCAAGGTGACGATGCAGCGGGGTGATATTTTATTTTTGTTGTTCTCTTTATTTTTGTGTCCACAAATATGGTAGCCCTACCTTTGGCCGTCTCCTGGAGTGCAGCATTCATTACTATTTAAAATTTTTTAAATTATTTTGGGGGGATTTTTTAACTGCCTTTTATGAAGAGATTCACCCAAGGTGGTGTACAGCAGGTACAGGTTAACATCAAACTTACAATTTTGTTGACAGCATAACAATAGTAAAACGTACAAGCGTAAATAGAATGAAAGAAGAAAATTTGACAACTGCAAATTGAGACCTAATAATAAGACTACCATGAAACAGGATCAAAAATAGATGTATTTAGCAGCACTGAAATTCAGATAACAGAGACATAATATGAAGCAAGCATCATAGTGATGGAATATCTAATAAGCATTCAACTAACACTGCTTTTCTACAATACAACTTACTATATAGCTGAGGGGCCAAATGCAGATATATAAATGTGGGCAAGATGTATGGTAGAGAGTCAGCTGTGATAAATAGATGGGTGGCTAAACTCAAGGCGAGTTCTTTGTACAGTTAATCAAGATATCAGGAACTGGTCTAAGTTACAGTGTGTGTAGCAAGCCTAGTCCAGGTGCAGAATGAGTGTATAGTCAGTCACCCTATGCATTAAAGGCTTGGGAGAAGAGCCAGGCTTTCACCTGCTTCCTGGCGTAGAGGTAGTCTCGAGGTAGATGAGTGTGGGGGCTACTCCTGAGAAGGCTCGCTGGCGGGTATTACATCGTACAATTTCTTTTGATGAGGGGACAGATTATTGTCTCTGGATTGAATGTGTGTATTCTGTCTTATTTAGTGATGCTCCTGTATAAATTGGTGCTTAGAATGGATTTTAACGATGCCACGTACTGAATCTGGCCCTATGTACATGTGAATGCAATCTACACGTGTACGTGCTGCTGTTTACATGTAGAGATGCTTCTGGAATAACCCTCATTGTCTTTATTTCATTTAATGTTTAAATATTTGATATACTGCATAGTCCAACACACAAGGATCTATGGAGTTCACAATAAAATCAACACATAAAATCTTTAGAAACGATATGTTGTAATGACCGGAATACGTAATTGTTTTGCCATTTCATAGTAACATAGTAGATGACGGAAGAAAAAGACCTGCATGGTCCACCCAGTCTGCCCAACAAGATAAACTCACATGTGCCATTTTTTGTGTATACCTTACCTTGATTTGTACCTGTCTTTTTCAGGGCACAGACCGTATAAGTCTGCCCAGCACTATCCCCGCCTCCCAACCACCAGCCCCGCCTCCCACCACCGGCTCTGGCACAGACCGTATAAGTCTGCCCAGCACTATTCCCCGCCTCCCAACCACCAGCCCCGCCTCCTACCACCGGCTCTGGCACAGACCGTATAAGTCTGCCCAGCACTAGCCCCGCCTCCCAACCGTCTCTGCCACCCATTCAAGGCTAAGCTCCTGAGGATCCCTTCCTTCTGCACAGGATTCCTTTATGTTTATCCCACGCATGTTTGAATTCCGTTACCGTTTTCCTCTCCACCACCTCCCGCGGGAGGGCATTCCAAGCATCCACCACTCTCTCCGGGAAAAAATACTTCCTGACATTTTTCTTGACTCTGCCCCCCCCCCCCCCCTTCAATCTCATTTCATGTCCTCTAGTTTCAGATCGTAAAACTCACCTTGGTTGGTACCTACTGAAAACATTAAAAAAAAAATACACAGATACAGCAGCATAAATCCTCTGATGAATCAAAGATTAAAAACCTTAAAAATAACTCTCTGTTTCACTAGCAACCAGTGAAGCTCTTTCAAAATGGGGGTGATGTGAGCAGATCTTTGAATTCCCACAATCAAACGTGCTGCTGCATTTTAAGACAACCTGCCAGAGCCCGGAATCTTGCAGCTGACACCCTCAATACAATGAGTTATAATAATCAGAAATTTTTTGTTACATTTGTACCCCGCGCTTTCCCACTCATGGCAGGCTCAATGCAGCGGGCAATGGAGGGTTAAGTGACTTGCCCAGAGTCACAAGGAGCTGCCTGTGCCGGGAATCAAACTCAGTTCCTCAGTTCCCCAGGACCAAAGTCCACCACCCTAACCACTAGGCCACTCCTCCAAACATCTGAGAAATGTTATCAAATCTCCGTTAAGCACATCCTAAATATGTTCTCTTATTACAGGTGTTGAATTTTCGCTATGTGGACAGTAAAACTGAGTATCACCCGGTTGACTATTCACTTCTTCCACTTACCTATCATTAGTGATTTCAAAACCAAATGTTCTTGTCAAGATGAATCACTAACCCCCCCCCCCCCCTCCTCTTTTTGTACAAAGCCACGCAGTAATGCTGACACTATGAATGGGCTGTGTCAGCATTACCACACTGGCAGCCGCTAACACGGCTTTGTAAAAGGAGGGGAGGGGGTTATATTAGAATGATACAATGTTAGAATTTGGATGTGCTCAGTAGAGGTATGAAAGATAGCATTTTTCCATGGATCTAGACTCTTGCCCTCATTTATTTATTTAGATTTATTTACATAAGTACATAAGTAATGCCATATTGGGAAAAGACCAAAGGTCCATCAAGCCCAGCATCCTGTCCCCGACAGCGGCCAATCCAGGTCAAGGGCACCTGGCAAGCTTCCCAAACGTACAAACATTTTATACATGTTATTCCTGAAATTGTGAATTGTTCCCAAGTCCATTTAGTAGCGGTCTATGGCCTTGCCCTTTAGGAAACCGTCCAACCCTTTTTAAACTCTGCCAAGCTAACCGCCTTCACTATGTTCTCCGGCAACGAATTCCAGAGTTTAATTATGCGTTGGGTGAAGAAACATTTTCTCCTATTTGTTTTAAATTTATTACACTGTAGTTTCATCGCATGCCCCCTAGTCCTAGTATTTTTGGAAAGCGTGAACAGACGCTTCACATCCACCTGTTCCACTCCACTCATCATTTTATATTCCTCTATCATGTCTCCCCTCAGCCGTCTCTTCTCCAAGCTGAAAAGCCCTAGCTTCCTTAGTCTCAAGGCGGTGTACAATAAGAATAAAATCAGACATGAGCAATAGGCAATTACAGCAGTAAAAATATTCAAATAACAAAACAAAGTATGGCATAGTATACAATATCAACACAATACGTAATAGAATTTTTAATTGACAGTGTAGGGTATAAGCAAAGATGGAACATATAGATAGGTAGGAGAGTAAGAGGAGTTAGAAAATAAGGTGACTAATTTAAAGAAAGTTGCAGATGAGGTCAGAGAGATGGTTAAATATCTCAGCGACGGTAGAGCCCAGTAAAACCCGTGGAAGACTTTCCAGAGGGTGTGTTGGGGTTCTCGCACTAGCACTGATTCCCCTCGTTGCTCAGTCTTATTAATCCACTAGGCCCAGCCCGACACATCCTGCTTTCCTTATGAAAATAAAACAAGTGGAAAACTCCACACCTGTAATAGTAACATAGTAGATGACGGCAGTCCTAAGCACTGGAATGCTCTCTCGCAACACCTTAAAACTCAAGCGGACCACGCCCTCTTCAAGAAGTTGTTGAAGACCTACTTCTTTGCCAAGACCTACTCCTCACTTTATACCGCTGCTTGATGCGCCCTCCCTGGCTCCTACCCTGCTAGTTCACCCTGTTAGATGCTTCTCCCCCTGCATACTCCTTGTATACTCTTCTAAGTTTTCCTATTCTGTATTTTATTTAATGTTTGTAAGCCACATTGTGCCTGCATGAGTGGGAAAATGTGGGATATAAGTGAACAATAAATAAAAAGACCTGCACGGTCCAACCAGTCTACCCAACAAGATAAACTCATATGTGCTACTTTTTGTGTATACCTGACCTTGATTTGTACCTGTCCTTTTCAGAGCACAGGCCGTAGAAGTCTTGCCCACCACCAGCCCCGCATCCCACCACCGGCTCTGGCACAGACCGTATAAGTCTGCCCAGCACTATTCCCCGCCTCTCAACCACCAGCCCCGCCTCCCACCACCGGCTCTGGCACAGACTGTATAAGTCTGCCCAGCACTATCCCTGCCTCCCACCACCGACTTTGGCACAGACCGTATAACTCTGCCCAGCACTATCCCCACCTCCCAACCACCAGCCCCTCCTCCCACCACCGGCTCTGGCACAGACCGTATAAGTCTGCCCAGCACTATCCCTGCCTCCCAACCACCAGCCCCTCCTCCCACCACCGGCTCTGGCACAGACCGTATAAGTCTGCCCAGCACTAGCCCCGCCTCCCAACCACCAGCCCCGCCTCCCGTAACAAAATGGTGTGTCTGTATCCACCTTCAAGGACTTTACGTGCTGGATCATTGAATTTATTAGACATTCCATCCTTTCGTTCAGTTCACCTGGATGAATATAGGGCTTCGATATATATATATATGTACGTTTTTTTTACATAGCTGGACCAAAATTCTGGAACATTTTGCTGCCTTCTGTGAGGTAATTGAGAAATCTGGTGCATTTAATAAGATTTTAAAAAACTATATTGTAAATGTGCATTCAGTGAGAAATGAGTAATGTTAGAGCTTGCATGTGTTGATGTTTCTGACAAATTAGGTATTCCAAAAATACAGATTTTTAGAAGATGATTATTGTCTACTTAAGTAAGATGTCAGTGTTCTGTTTTGTATTTTGTTACTCTTTTTCTGTGCATGTTCGATGGCGATCCACCGAGGATCGTAGATAATGCAGAATATAAATTTTTGAATAAAATAAAGTAGATGGATGGACCCTTCCCATTGGTAATATTGCTTTGGCAAAACAAAGGCAATCAGACAGAAATAAACCAGATGGCATCACAGATCAGGCTGCCCTGCTGGAGATTTTCTGTGTTCCCAATGGGCCTCCCCAAAACATTCTTTCCATGCACACAGCACGATAGTTAATAATGTGGGAGTATTGTTCATAGCACAAGAAAAGCTGCTTAATTCCTGTCGGGCCAGACTTAAAAAAGCCAAACTAGAGAAGGTAAATTTTGCATTTGGAAGAAGTGGCCCTTCTTAGACCTTGTCCTCCTATGCGAACAGCAGTAGAGTGTCTGATACGGTACTAGTCATAGCTATTTATTTATTTGTTACATTTATAGCCCACATTTTCCCACCTATTTGTACACTCAATGTGGCTTACATAGTACCGGAGAGGCGTTACCTACTCTGGTGTAAACAAATACAAAGTGATGTTGTGTTAAGATAAAGTTCATGTGGCACAGCCACACTAGGGAATCGTACAACGGAAGAGTTGTGTTATGTCCATTACGTTCTTTAGTTTTGTTGTGTTGCAGAGATTAGGCATTTATCCTGGATCGGTAGGGTAATCCTTTTTAAACAGGTTAGTTTTTAGTGTTTTCCGGAAGTTTAGGTGGTTGTTCGTAGTTTTCAAGGCTTTTGGTAATGCGTTCCACAGTTGTGTGCTTATGTAGGAAAAACTGGACGCGTAAGTTGATTTGTATTTGAGTCCTTTGCAGCTTGGGTAGTGCAGGTTTAGGTACGTTCGTGTTGACTCGGATGCGTTTCTAGTTGGTAGGTCGATCAAGTCTGTCATGTATCCCGGAGCTTCACCGTAGATAATTTTGTGAACCAGAGTGCAGATTTTGAAAGCAATGCGTTCTTTGATTGCTATAGGCATTCCAGTCAAATAAAGTGGCTGATGTGATGGGTGGTAGATTTGTCACCAAAAGTACTCTGGCCGAGGGAGGTTACCAGTTGGTGGGAGAGGGAAATTGTCTTTTGGACCTGTGTTGGAAATAGTCTTATTGGACCAAACAAACAAAGTCAGGTTGTTTTAGATGTTTCTGCTCCCATAAAGTCATCCAGGGAAAGTCTAGGTTCAGATCCAATGGAATTCCCTACTTCTGTAGGGTTGTTACACAGAGGTTGACTGATTCTTTAAAAAAAAAAAGAAAGAAAGAGAGAATTTATATCCAGGAAAAATGTGAACATCCACAGAAACATAACAAATTATATATATATCATCAGAATGAACTAGGTAACAGAACTAGGTGCCTCATGCAACATATTCATAACCCATTCATAACCCATTGAACAGGTATTGTCATCCTCCATCAGGCATAGCAAAAAGTTAACTGAACGAAGAAGTCTCAAGGCACCTCAGGCTCACCCCCCCCCCCCCCCCCCCATTGGAGTATTTTGAAATACACGCGTGGGATAAACATAAAGGAATCCTGTTCAGAAGGAATGGATCCTAAGGAGCTTAGCCGAGATTGGGTGGCACAGCCGGTGGTGGGAGACGGAGATAGTGTTGGGCAGACTTATATGGTCTGTGCCAGAGCCGGTGGTGGGAGGCGGGGCTGGTGGTTGGGAGGCGGGGCTAGTGCTGGGCAGACTTACAAGGTCTGTGCCAGAGCCGATGGTGGGAGGCGGGACTGGTGGTTTGGAGGCGGGGATAGTGCTGGGCAGACTTATACGGTCTGTGCCAGAGCCAATGGTGGGAGGCGGGACTGGTGGTTTGGAGGCGGGGATAGTGCTGGGCAGACTTATACGGTCTGTGCCAGAACCGGTGGTGGGAGGCGGGGCTGGTGGTTGGGAGGCGGGGCTAGTGCTGGGCAGACTTAGACGGTCTGTGCCAGAGCCGGTGGTGGGAGGCGGGGCTGGTGGTTGGGAGGCGGGGCTAGTGCTGGGCAGACTTACACGGTCTGTGCCAGAGCCGATGGTGGGAGGCGGGACTGGTGGTTTGGAGGCGGGGATAGTGCTGGGCAGACTTATACGGTCTGTGCCAGAGCCAATGGTGGGAGGCGGGACTGGTGGTTTGGAGGCGGGGATAGTGCTGGGCAGACTTATACGGTCTGTGCCAGAACCGGTGGTGGGAGGCGGGGCTGGTGGTTGGGAGGCGGGGATAGTGCTGGGCAGACTTACACGGTCTGTGCCAGAGCCGGTGGTGGGAGGCGGGGCTGGTGGTTGGGAGGCGGGGATAGTGCTGGGCAGACTTACACGGTCTGTGCCAGAGCCGATGGTGGGAGGCGGGACTGGTGGTTTGGAGGCGGGGATAGTGCTGGGCAGACTTATACGGTCTGTGCCAGAGCCGATGGTGGGAGGCGGGACTTGTGGTTTGGAGGCGGGGATAGTGCTGGGCAGACTTATACGGTCTGTGCCAGAACCGGTGGTGGGAGGCGGGGCTGGTGGTTGGGAGGCGGGGATAGTGCTGGGCAGACTTACACGGTCTGTGCCCTGAAAGGGACAGGTACAAATGAAGGTAAGGTATACACAAAAAGTAGCACATATGAGTTTATCTTGTAGGGCAGACTGGATGGACCATGCAGGTCTTTTTCTGCCGTCATTTACTATGTTACTATGAAATGTTTACCCTCTATCAACAGTCAACCATCCTTGCAACCCCTACAGCCGCTACCCCAAGGAGAAGAGCGGTATAGGAAACAATAACTTGGCAATATTAAGAACCAAGTGTTATTAGATTAGAATTCCTCTCCCCCTTCTAGGCATCCAAAAGCTTCACCCCTGCTTCAGACAGCCAGAACATCTTCATGTCCTGGCTGTGTCCCCAGCACTAGAATGATTTAAGTGTGTTGACTCAAAAACTCTTATCATTATGAAAATCCTCAAAAATAAGAAGGAATAAAAACCCTAGGGAAGTACATGTGTAATTTTACAGATATTCTTGGAAGCATAGCCTGAATTGTAATCGGTGATCTTAGATTATTTACCTGAGAAAAGGAAATGAAAATTTTCAACTCGGTGGAATGTTGGAAAAAAATTATACAGAAGAAGTTGAAGAAATGTCCTAATTGGGGAGGGGGGGGGGGGGGAAATAACCCTTCAAAAATGTAACGGAGCAAGACCAAAATCAGCATGGAGGAATAAACAGTTGAAAGACATATTGGGGCTGAGGGGAGTTAGCCTGGCTTAACTCCCGCAGTTGGCGATAATGTTGGGTATTCAAGGCTGGGCCATTTCCAGTGATCGGCACTGAATATCTGGTTTATTTTTGGCCGGTCGAATCCAAAGAAGCTTAGCAGAGATTATGAAGCAAAACCGGTAACTGGGAAACAAACTGTGCCTTGATCATGGCTGAATAGATTTGGATGGGATGGAGTGGAGCTGTTCAGGGGCTTGGACGTTATCTTCAGAAATTTTAGAACAAGGACAATGCCGGCTGCCGGGCAGAGTTTTATGATCTATGCCCTGAAAATGGCAAGGACAAATCAAGACCACGTATACATATGAAGTATAGCATACCAAATGCAATGAGTTTATCTTGTTGGGCAGACTGGATGGACCATATAGGTCTTTATCTGTCGTCATCTACTGAGTAACTGTGTGTGCTAATTAGTGACAGCACCAATTATAGCCTATAATTGGTTGTTACACAAAATTAGCATCTAATTATTCCATTAAGTTGTGCGTTCAATTGACCTTATTGTGTAACTTGCTTGTGCAATTTTGTGCACTAATGGCTGGATTCAGTAAATGTCGTCAATAAAATCCACGCTAAGCGCCAATTCTATAAACGTCAGCGCTAAGCAGTCTTTATAGAAGAGCACTTAACACGGATTCCTGCACCCAACTTTGGGTTCGTGGACTTGCACCAGCCAAAAGATGGTGTAAATCCTGTTGCCCAACTGATGGCAGTCGGGAACATTGCACCTAATTTTTGGGAACGCCCTTGACCCGCTCGTGCTCCTCCCATGGCGTGCTATAGAATAGAATCCAACATAAAAACAGTAACCGGCCTCTACGGAAGCCCAAAGGATGCCAAAGGGAGTGGAGGATGTCACAACTTCCAAACAAGGAGTAGAAGATCAAAGTCTCTTTATTGAAGCACCAGAATAAGATCTGACATGGTGCCATGTTTCGGTGGGCACAGCCGCCCGCTTTCAGGGTCACAAAAGAACACTGTAGTATCTGGTGCAAATGCTGGGTATTTCACTGTGTGTCTGCTGAGCGCTGCTGTCCAATGTGCAGTGCGTAGAGCAAAACAAGCATCAAAATCGCCTACCTTTACACCTTGTTACGGTGGCGATTTTGGTGCTCGTTTTGCTGTTTTCCAAGCTGCTTTAGCCTTTCCTCATGGGGAAGTCATCCCATCCCCTGCTAGCCAAAAACTCAGCAGGTAGACCTTGGGTCCCAAGGAAAGGAGAGATCACAGTTTTTTTCTTCTGGATTTGCAATACGTTAGGGGCTCAAGATGGAGCTGATGGTCTTAGATCACAACTACAAAAAGGGAGCATTTTACAGCAGTGCAGTCTCTCCTCTAGCAGAAGCAAGGGAAATGTTTGCTCAGCGGTGGGAATCCGGTATGCTGTATATTTTTTCTTCCTGGAACAACAGCCCAAGAGTATTTGGACAGGACTCCGACCTCTGGGGCAGAAATTATTATTGTACTTTCTACAGCAGGTTTATTAAATCATCCTGCACCTAAGTCAAGACAAGGCCTAATGCGAATTTAGACTCAGCTGGATCCAGGTTCACCCAACAGGGTCGATCCAGTTCTGGGTATACTCTGTTGCAGGCTGAGACTTGCAGTCTCGCTTTTCTTAGGGAATGCAATGGGGAAATTAGAACTACGAGTTCCTGCATGCACGGGGGTAAACCCGGGACTGGATGAATCCTATCGGGCGAATCTGGATCCAGTTGGCAACCTTAGTAATGCAGTTTTGTCAAACCCTCCCTCTTTATTTCATCTGCCTTGTGTTGTATTGCATTGCAGGGGTAAGAGGCTTTAACTGTATATTTTTCCTTTTTTTATTTTTCCTATCTGCTCTTTGACTGGGAAAAGGGAGTGGAGGAGTAGCCTAATGGTTAGTGCAGCAGGCTTTGATCCTGGCAACCTGGGTTCAATTCCCACCAAAGCTCCTTGTGACCTTGGGCAAGTCACTATAAAACCCTCCATTGCCCCAGGTACAAAAAAACGTAGATTTGTGAGACCCCTAGGGACAGAGAAAGTACCTGTATATAATGTGTACAGCGCTGCGTACATCTAGTAGCGCCATAGAAATGATTATTAGTAGTAGAAGGAGGAGCTGGCAGGGCTGTTCATATTGACAGGGTGTATTAGAGCAGATCGAGCTAAGTCATTGCTGGGTTCACCCAGAGGGAGAGAGCAGAATCCTGCAGTCCAGCCTGTTGTGGAGAACTTGCATAACTGGTTGGATTGGGGGGAGCCAAAATTCCCATTCCACTTACAAGAACATCCTTTCAGAGTCCCTGGGAACATTAACATCTTCTGTAAGTACTAGGTCCAGGAAATGCTTATTGCATTGAATTGGTTTCCCAATTAATAAAAGGTGTTTTTAAGCCGCTCTGGAAGTGTGTATTTCATATATTCAAAGGCTTTTTAATATGCCTTACTCGCTGCCTTTAAAAGGAAAAAAAATAAAAGTCATAAAACCCCAGCAGCCAAGCAACATCCAGATAGCAGCTGATCACACAAGTTTTGACAGGCTCCAGCTTTAATTGGTAACAGCGTGCCAGACAGTTCGATATTTTACAATCTGCCTGCAGGATACGGTGTGTATGCCGACAGGACCGCGGGCAGGGGACAGCTCATTGGGTTGATGTCTGCTCACTCGTAGATGAGGAACAGCTAACAGAGGCGAGAAGCTCCTGGTTTAACCTGGTCTCCCAAACCCTGTCCCTGCCTTACCTCTGCAAAAGCGCAGGCACCTGTCGAAGGAATGATCACCTGCCCCCTCGTTCTATAACAAACCAAAAGAGAAAAAGCAGATCAAAAAAAATGGAACAGGAGGGTAACAGAAGAAGTGGTTTATTACAAGCTACCCGACGTGGCCAAGTTTCGCCTTCAGGCTGCGTCAGGGGTACAAAATACTAGTAGGGGTAAAAAGCAAAGTGAACCCCTAAACGTAGTCATACAACCACCTTACATAAGTGCTTCCCAAGCTTACTCAGCAGGGCTCCTGACGACCTCATGTCCTTCAACCGGAACCAATGCATTATCTTCAGTCAGTAGCATGGATGGGGTATCTCTGCACCAGGGGCGTAGCCAGCCTTCCGTGGGGGAGGGGTCCAGAGCCCAGGGGGAGGGGGCACATTTTAGCCCTCCCCCGGCGCCCCCCCTCCCGCCGACATTGCCGCCTCCCCTCCCACCGCGAACCCGCCGCCGCTGCAGCCTACCTTTACTTTTGCTGGCGGGGGATCCCACTCCCCGCCAGCCGACGTCTTCTTCTCAGTCGCTTCCTGCTCTTCAATTTGTTTGCTGACGTCCTGCACGTACAACGTGCAGGACGTCAGCAAACAAATTGAAGAGTAGGAAGGACTGAGAAGACGTCGGCTGGCGGGGAGTGGGATCCCCCGCCAGCAAAAGTAAAGGTAGGCGGCGGCGGGGGCGGGTTCGCCGGGAGGGGGGTCTGGGGGTGAATCTGCGGGGGCCCCACGTAGCTACGCCACTGCTCTGCGCCCTGTCAGGCGTGTGGCCACCCCACAGCCAGGAACTGAAGGAGTTGCAGGCATTGCTGTGCCCAGTGTCTCCGACTTAATAGCCCTTGATAAAATGGCCCCTCCCACAAAATAACCCTTGACAAAATAACCCTCTAAAAAACGATGATAAACTATAAGTGAAATCTTCACTGATAAAGGCTCTTAACAGCCAGGGGCGTAGCCAGACCTCGCGGCCTGTGTCGGGCAACTGTTTTACATACGATATCTTTAATCAACTCCTTTTGATGTTATACTGATCTGCTGGCTTATTTTCCACGTTGGATTTTGCAGATCACTTGCCTTGTTTTTTTGGGACTAAACATGTCCCGCTGCAGTATGTGCAGCCCGAGTCAATCATTGTGTGTTTGAGTGAGACTAACAAGTTAGTTGCTGCTTCCGTTAAAGGCTTGGTTGAAGAGCCAAGCTTTCGCCTGCTTCCTGAAGTAGAGATAGTCTTGTGTTAAGCGGAGCCTTTCAGGCAGTGCATTCCAGAGTTCATTCATCTATTTGTGTGAATCGCAGGATCGCACACACTTTTGGGTGCCCAAACTCGAGCACCATTTATAGAATCCAGAGGATAGCACATATTTGCAAAGGGGCTTATGCGTGGGCAGGTCGCACAATTACACGCGTATCTTATAGAATACTGTAAGTTACGTGTTAAAGTGCAACGTTTAGGTGTGCGCATTTACACCCACTTTTGCCCCTAAATGTTGGCATGTAAATGTTGTCTTGCAGTGGCGTACCAACGGGGGGATGGGGGGGGCGGTCCGCCCCTGGTGCACGCCGCTGGGGGGGGGAGGGGGAGGGTGCCGCGCGCCTGTTGGCTCCGCTCGTTCTGAGCTCCCTCTGCCCCGGAACAGGTTACTTCCTGTTCAGGGGCAGAGGGAGCATGGAACGAGCGAAGCCAACAGGCGCGCGGCAACCCCCCAGCAGGTAAAAATGCACCCGGGGGGGGTGTCCTTTCGCCGGGTGTGGGAGGGGGGTCGCGCTGCACCCGGGGAGGGGGGGCGCATCGGCGATCCGCCCCAGGTGTCAGCCACCCTAGGAATGCCACTGCCTTGAGGGCCACAGCCCAGTTGGGTTTTCAAGATTTCCACAATGAATATGCATGAGATTGATTTGCATGTACTGCTTCCATCATAGGCAAATAGATCTCGTTGCATATTCAATGTGGAAATCTACACGACCCGACGGTTGTGGCCACTGTTCCCTCTAAGCTGAGCGGGAGTCCTCCGACTTCATTGCTGCCAGTAGGGGGTGCTACTTCAATATTGGATTTTCAGGTTCCCTGGAGTCCTGCCTGTTTCTCACTATTGAAAATGTGATAGAGAAACAGCACCACCCGCTGGTAGGAAACAGTGGTTCTGGCCCTCGAAGACCATGGTTGTCCACTCAGTGACTATCCTAGGTCGGCTGCCACCCGGGGCGGATCGCCGATGCACAACCCCCCCCCCCCCGGGTGCAGCACGACACCCCCCCCCCCCCGGCGCAATCACACACACCCTGGCGCAGTGCCCCCCCCCCCCCCCGGGGCAGAGGAAGCAGGGAACCAGCGGAGCCAACAGGTGCGCGGCTGCTCTCTGCACCTCCCCAGCAGCGTGCACCCGGGGTGGACCACCCCCACCGCCCTGTCCCTGGTACACCGCTGTGTCCACCCCTGCTTTATTCTATAACAGCATTTGGCCGCTTAGATGCCATTATAGAGTAGCGCATTTCACGCACATTTTGGCACACTTTACTGAATTGTATCCCCCCCCCCCCCCCGGCCTGGGAACAGCGATAGAGTGTTCTCTTGCCCACTATGGCCCTGATCACTCCTAGAGGCAAAAGACTATGTAGCCTCGTGCCAGTTCTCAGAGCCATTCAGTTCAGCCCCAAGTGGTGTGGTTTCTTTGAAATGTCCTAGAAGATAAATAAGGGAACCGAAAGCACCATAAAACAAAGGAACAAAAGCAGCATGGGAAAATGTGTCTAAATATTTGCTTAAAGTTTGCTAGTCAGAGCCGGGAGGCTGCAGAGCTGATGTGCAATGTTTGACATTTTGTATAACCCCTTCCATCATTCTCTGAAGTAGGTGGTGGGGACAGTGGCGCCAACACACGGGCGCGGACCTGTTCAGTGTCTTCTGCCCATGAAGGGAAAGAATGGGCCCGGCTCATCCGAAATAACCTTGGTAATAGATGAGCTGTGTGAGGAGGGTGGCCAGGACCACCAGGACTTTTTCCACAAGTTGGTACGTTGCAAATTCCAAAACAAAATGCTATTTAATCCATTGGGTATTTAAGCATCTCTAAGAAGTGTCCCTCTCTGACGCTGACATTTTCAGGCTATATAACAAGCCAAACCTTGATCCTGAAATCAAGGGCACTTTTTAAATATAAAGTGTTCAGCTTTGTACTGGAGAAATCTGCCTAATCCCTTTCTGAATATAGGGCAGCGTTTCCCAAATTGTGTGCCGCGGCACATCTTGACCTCCCTCCCCGCTGCCCACAATCCAGCATTGCTCCCTACTTTCACCTCCCGCAGGTCTGGAATTTGCTATTTCCTGCTTCTTCCCCCGCTGCCGCTGCAGCGCTTGCGGCTTACATTTTCGGGCCGGTCATGATTCACACAGGCATTCTGGGGCAGCGGTGTACCAAGGGCGGTGGGGGTGGTTGGCCCCGGGTGCACACCGCTAGAGGGGTGCAGAGAGCAGCCGCGCGCCTGTCAGCTCCGCTGGTTCCCTGCTCCCTCTGCCCCGGAATAGGTTACTTCCTGTTCCGGGGCAGAGGGAGCCAGCAGAGCCAAGAGCCGTGCTACTGCTCCCAGCAGCCAAGAATGCACCTGGGGGGGGGGGGGGGGGTGCGCATCGGTGATCTGCCCCGGGTGGCAGCCGACCTAGGATCGTCAGTGCTCTGGGGCCTTCCCTATGCCGCGTCCGGCCCTCACAACAGGAAGTTGCATTAGAGAGGGCCGGATGCGGCATAGGGAAGTCCCCCGCAGTGCCTGTGGGAATCGCGGATGGCCCAAAAATGTAAGCTGCGAGCACTGCAGTGGCAGCGGGGGAAGGAGAAGAAAGCGACAGTGATCTTTGACCTGCAGGAAGGAAGGTAGCTAGTGATGCTGGATTTGGGGAAGGCAGAGGTGTGCTGGATTTATGGGAGGAGAGGGGCTGCAGGGAATGTTGTGCTGGACTTTCTGGGAAGAGGGGGGCTGCAGGGAAAGGGAGACCTATGTGGCCGGGGGGGGAGAGGGGTGCTGCGAAACATTGCTCTGACACTAAGAATGCCATGAACCGAAAAAGTTTGGGAACCCTTGATATAGGTTAAAGTAGTGTGACTGTGCTGCTTGTCTGCTTGAAATGTTTGGAAATACATTTCATTTATAATTTTTGTTTACGGACTTTCATTAAAAGCTCCTTTTACAAAACTGCGGTAGTGATTACCATGCGCTGAATGCAACAAAACTATAGGGTTACCATATTTTGTCCCCCAAAAAGGAGGACACATGCCCCGCCCCTTTCACACCCGCCCACCCCCTTTCACGCCCTCGCTCCGCTCCCTGTCACATTTCCCCCTCCCCCCTGTCACACACCCCGTCACTCCCCCTCTCCATCACCCCCCTCCCCTTACCTTACTACTGCCCTGGTGGTCTAGTGACCTCTTCGGGGCAGGAAAGAGCCCCCTCTTTCCTGCTCGGAGCGCTGCCCAGCATGCATCCTTCCTGTTGCTGATCTCGGCACCGATTCAAAATGGCCGCCGAGAGTTGAAGTCTCACAAGGTCACTTCAACTCTCGGCGGCCATTTTGAATCGATGCTGAGATCAGCAACAGGAAGGATGCATGCAGGGCAGCGCTCCGAGCAGGAAAGAGGGGGCTCTTTCCTGCCCCGAAGGCGGAAGAGGTCAATAGACCACCAGGGCATACTAGTAAGTAAGGGGAGGGGAGGTTAGCAATCTGCCCGTTTGTCCAGAAATCCGGACAAACGGGCAGATTGGCAAAACCCGCCCGGTTGCCCGGACATGTCCTCAAAAGAGGACATGTCCAGGTAAATCCGGACATATGGTAACCCTAACCCATAGGAATTGAATGAGTTTCGTTGCATTTGGCATGCCGCTAATCACTAGCGTGGCTTTGTGAAAGCAGCCCTAAGTCAGTTAAACAAACGATGGGCCTGATTCTCAAAAAAGGATGAGCTCTTACATTTGGGCCCTATTTTCAGCCAAATTTAGGAGCATAACTTTTCAGCTGAAAATTCTTCTTAATTTAGGAGTTTAGAAGTTATATGTATAAAGTTAGGTCTACTTCAAAGGGCCCACATCAAAGAATCAGTTAAGGTAGACGGGGGTAAAATACACAAACAATATAAAGGTACAAAGTTCGGCCTGCCATTCGTTTACCTAGATTTTTCAGCCTAATACTGAAAATCAGTGCTAAGCACCTAACTTCTTGTTATCCCATCCTAAATCCGCCCCTGCTACCACCCACTTTTTAATGCTTACACCCTTACATTTTACTGGCCAGTTTATCAAATTGCCCTTCATGTGTGTGTGTTTGTGTGGTACAAGAATGGACAGGGTGGGGGTGAGAACAGCTGTGACTGGAATCCGCCCCTGTGTGGCAGCAGGGATCTGCTTTACTTTCTCATGGCCCCCAAGGGGCTGCATGCTTTGTATGCCTTGAAGCAGAGCTGTTTGTGTCACAGACTGTTCCTGTTTGAATGCTGCTTTTAACTCCTAACCCTTACTCACTTGTTCAGTACCCATATTTTATCATTCCCATCTTAGTAATTCCCTTATCCCTTATTTGTCCTGTTTGTCTGTCCTAATTAGATTGTAAGCTCTGTTGAGCAGGGACTGTCTCTTCATGTCCAGTGTGCAGCGCTGCATACGTCTAGTAGCGCGGTATAGAAATGATAAGTAGTAGTAGTAGACTTTGGGATTCCGGAATCTTGCTACTCTTTGGGATTCCACATAGAATCTTGCTACTGTGGGATTCCGGAATCTTTGTACTCTTTGGGATTCTGGAATCTTGCTACTCTTTGGGATTCCGCACGGAATCTTGCTACTCTTTGTCCTTATCCCTTATTTGTCCTGTTTGTCTGTCCTAATTAGATTGTAAGCTCTGTCGAGCAGGGACTGTCTATTTATGTCCAGTGTACAGCACTGCATACGTCTAGTAGCGCTATAGAAATGATAAGTAGTAGTAGTAGACTTTGGGATTCCGGAATCTTGCTACTCTTTGGGATTCCGCACGGAATCTTGCTACTCTTTGTCCTTATCCCTTATTTGTCCTGTTTGTCTGTCCTAATTAGATTGTAAGCTCTGTCGAGCAGGGACTGTCTATTTATGTCCAGTGTACAGCACTGCATACGTCTAGTAGCGCTATAGAAATGATAAGTAGTAGTAGTAGTCTTTGGGATTCCGGAATCTTCCTACTCTTTGTCTTTATCCCTTATTCGCCTGTATCTGTGAATTTTTATTTCTATCTATTATTTGATCTACTGACTTGTCTTGTAGAGGGCTGTACCTGTGCAATCTCTGTTTTATTGTTTTCATTGTTTTTTTTTTCTTTTCTTTTATTCTCTTACGTAAAAAGCTTGGTAAATCAGACCCTGTTTTCTCCCTCTCTGTCTTTCCACACTATCCTTCTCTGTTCCCTGCATATCTTTTTTGCCACTCTGTCTTTTTAGCACTGACTATCCTCCAGCCCCTGTCCATAAGGTTCCTCTGCCAGCTCCTTGCAACTGATCACAACCCAGGTGACCTGTTGCCTAGCAACCCTTGTAAACTGAAGCCCTGTCTTCCAGCGGCGTGTGCGAGAGTGCATGCCACTGTATGATCCTCACATGTAAAGATGGCCCAGGGGCCCAAGGAGGTGTATACTACCTCCCCAGGAAGGACGAGCCCTTTCCAGGAGAGGACCACAGAATCGTCTCTCTCAGCTCAAAGGTTCCCTGGTTTGCACACACCGGGTGAGTCATGTGCCAGGGTGCTGCCAGGGTTGGGTTCTGATTGGACTAGGTGCATGACATATTCTGACATCATTGGCAATAGAGACCAATGGGATGCTCACGTGCGTTTGGAATGCGGGTGTAATTTGCGGCACCGTTCCGGTTGTGGCCAATGTTTGTATGGGAGCAGTTTGAAATTACAAACATCAGTTTAAAAGCTGTGGTTTCGGGACCAGCCCTGTGGTTCAGTGGTAGGTGCTGTGCAGTGCTAAAAAGACTCCCACTGAGGTCACACTAGATTTGTTTTTTATTGGGAGTGTAAAGAATGAAAAAGAAAAAAAAGTCTTTAAATTAAATGAGGGGAGGTTTTTCAGACATGTCAGTTGTGAGGTTATTATTACTACTACTACTACTACTTATAATTTCTATAGCGCTACTAGATGTACGTAGCGCTGTACACTTGAACATAAAGAGACAGTCCCTGCTCGACAGAGCTTACAATCTAATTAGGACAAACAGGACAAATAAGAGATAAGGACAAAGAGTAGCAAGATTCCATGCAGAATCCCAAAGAGTAGCAAGATTCTGTGCAGAATCCCAAAGAGTTGTAAGATTCCGGAATCTCAAAGACTGCTACTACTTATAATTTCTATAGCGCTACTAGACGTACGCAGCGCTGTACACTTGAACATGAAGAGATAGTCCCTGCTTGACAGAGCTTACAATCTAATTAGGACAGACAAACAGGACAAACAAGAGATAAGGGAATATTAAAGTAAGGATGATAAAATAAGGGTTCTGAACAAGTGAGTAAGGGTTAGGAGTTAAAAGCAGCATCAAAAAGGTGGGCTTTTAGCCTAGATGTGAAGACAGCCAGAGATAGAGCTTGACGTACCGGCTTATTTGACAATTATTGTCACTGAAGTCTTTCCCTCCTCCTATATGGTAAGTCAATGTGAGTGGATAAGAGTATATTTGAACTGGAATTTCACATTAGAAGATTGACCTCGTTAAAGTAGGCATGACCAATGGGAGTGTTCCTTCATATCTCAAGGACCGTAGTGGCTGATAACAGTCCAATGCCTGATACGTATATAACATGCCAATGGAGGTGCTCACTTGTAGACTTGCCCTTTTAATGGCCAAATTCAGGTCCTGTAATTTTAGAGTTCCAGAAGGCTACATGACACATAGGCCATGGTCCAGGACTATCATTGCAGTAACCAGAATGGGGGGAGAGGGTGGGAAGGAGATATAAAAAGAGGGAATGTCATCAGGTAGGTGCAAATGAAGGCTTGTAGTGCCAGATCCCCACCCTGGTTCTAATTAAGCTGGAAGTAGAAAAGATCTGGAAGAAATTCCAAGTAAAGCTGCAGCTCTGAGGTGGGGGCACAACATGTAAACTCATCTTTCTCCACGCAGAACTGCAGGAAGGCAATGTGCTTGGCATGTGTTGCTGCAGGTTGCCCCTGTTTGGTTGTTAATTCTTTCTGATGCACTTCCTCTGTAATTTTCCTGCTTCCTTCTCACCAACCAGCCCCGGGAGATGCACTGTTCTGCAGTCAGAAACGATCGCTGCAGGAGGGGCCCCGAGAGGACAATACGGATAGGGGGACCATCCATAGGCTGGAGGAGGCACTGTTTGCAGCCCAAGCCCAGGCGCAAGAGGAGAAGGAGCTAGCACTCCAGGAACAGGAGAAGGTATGCACGATGGGAAAGAGGAAGCAATGACTTCTTCATTAAAGAGCCTTGAATAGATATTATCAAGCTGTTGAACACCACCTTGAGTGAACCTCTTCAGAAAGGCTTCTAATAAACCTCAATAAATAAATAATGTGTGCACTGTCTAATGCATAGGGTTCTCCACCCAGTCCTCGGAAAACATCCAGCCAGTGAAGTTTTCAAGCTATCCCGATGAATTTGCACGAGATATATTTGCATGCACTACCCTCTATTTTATGCAAATTATCTCATGCATATTCATTGCGGGTACTCTGAAAACCTATCTGGCTAGGTGCGTCTCAAGTACTGGGTTGAAAACCTCTAATTAAATATTCAAACTAATACTTATTGAGATAATCCTATTTGAAGTCTTTAATGCTGAACAATGTCGCTATGAGCAGGGGTTGCCATTTTCTAATGATTCATGGATAGAGGGCACCAACGCTCTGATGACATGAACGGAAAGAACACTCTGAGCTTGTAATGGGGAAATAGCTTCACATAATAAACAATGCATGATTTTAACTGAAAACAAAAACATAGTTCGGAAACACATTGGACATGAGAGGAGAAGACATTGGGTGTGGAAGGTTAGGGCAGCCTGACTGTTTTATGTTTTGTTTTTGGGGTGTGTGTGTATGTGTGTGTTTGTTGTTTAAGTAACCTCGTCCCCTCTGGTTCTCTGAAGTCCTTCACCGAGAGGATGGAGAATGCGGGAAAGAACCGAGATCACCTGGAGGAGGAACGCTTCATGCTGTTACGGCGGAAGTTGGAGCAGGAGAAAGACCAGGCCTTGAGGGCGGAACGCCACCAGGCAGAGCTGGGAACTCAGCGGGCCGTGGAGGCTGCGCTGGCTGCGCTGCGTGCAGAACTGCTCAGGGAGGTGCGTCAGGAAATGCTCAGAGACTTCGAGTTAACCCAGGTAAGAAGGAAGGTAAGATACCCTCTAGGGTTTCTTGTTCCCAGGTGCTCCAAAAAGCAGGATCTACCCTTGGTAACATAAAACTGAGGGGCAAAAGAAGGATCAGAGTAAAAAGCAGTGAAGGAGTGGCCTAGTGGTTAGAGCACCGGTCTTGCAATCCAGAGGTGGATGGTTCAAACCCCACTGCTGCTCCTTGTGATCTTGGGCAAGTCACTTAACCCTCCATTGCCTCAGGTACAAACTTAGATTGTGAGCCCTCCTGGGACAGAGAAATATCCAGAGTACCTGAATGTAACTCACCTTGAGCTACTACTGAAAAAGGTGTGGGCAAAATCCAAATAAATAAATATGTCTGAGAAGCAAGATGGGTTAGGGGGTCTCTTAGAGTCTCAGGGAGTGAAAAGTGGCACCTTCAGGGCATTGCTGGAGGATTTCTAAATGAGAACATGTCAAGCGAATTCTTCTATACTGAGTAATGAACTAGATTTGCCTTTGTGATCAGCTTCTCATTAATTTAATGTCATTTCAATGTTAAGTTAACAAGAGAGCAGCAAAGCAAAGACCTTCAAATACAGCAGACTCAAGTTTTATACGAGAAACAGAGCAATTCTTTTGGAGGTAATATTCAGCCAGTCAGCGTTTGGTTAAATGCTGGTCACCGTCACCTAAATTGTACCCTGGTCCCTTTCTGGGTTGGGTGACGGTAATATCTATTCTGGGCACAAGATGGCTGCCAGGAGTCACCTGGATACTAACAGTATTTGAAAGTACCCGATTAACTTAAAACAGCCTTTTTGTTATCCAAGGTTAACCGGATACTTATCCGGCAATTACTGCTGAATATCAGTGGTGCCCAGGTAACTCCTGGGTTTGTTCCAGACCAGCCTGGCACCAGGGGCGCAGCCAGACTTCGGCGGGAGGGGGGTCCAGAGCCCGAGGTGAGGGGGCACATTTTAGCCCCCCCCCGGCCCCACCGACCCCCCCCATTGCCGACACCCATCCCCCGCCAACTTTGCCCCCCCCCCTGCCGATGACCCTCTTGACCCTCCCGCCGTCACCTACCTTTGCTGGTGGGGGACCCCAACCCCCGCCAGCCGAGGTCCTCTTCT
This sequence comes from Microcaecilia unicolor, assembly GCF_901765095.1. Lineage (NCBI taxonomy): Eukaryota > Metazoa > Chordata > Amphibia > Gymnophiona > Siphonopidae > Microcaecilia > Microcaecilia unicolor. Next base: position 18,797,514 of record NC_044044.1, read on the forward strand.
TCTCGCAAAAGACTTCCTTCTGTTTCTGACGTCCTGCGCGTTTGGGGTCCAGGGCCAAATCTGCGGGGGCCCAGGTCCCCCCTGGCCCCACGTAGCTACGCCACTGCCTGGCACTAACCAGCTAGAGCTGCAAAGGTCTGTCTGAATGTTCAGTGGCCTATCACAGTTATGCAACACTGAAAATCCACGTATGACCCTCTCAACGCTACTTAACCAAGTCAGCGTCTCTCTTACCTGAATAGCAGGTCCTTCGGTGGAATTGAGGGGTTGATAAGAGTGGACTGAAAGTCTTTCAGGCCGATGCCCAGAACAACCAAATGGACACTAGAGGCAATCAGTGCCGAACTAGCATTAGTGAGCGCAGAACGGTTGGAGGGCTGTAGCGCAGGAGACAACGAGCTCGCCAAACATTAGCACATATAGCCTGCTAATGCAGTCGAATGGATGTTAATGGATGTCATTTCCTGTTCCCTCCCAATGCTCAGAGAACAGCGCACAGAACAAAGCCGCCTTACCAGTGGAAAAAATAATGGCAACTCAGAACAGGCGTTAGGGCATTTGAAGAGAGGATGTCTCATGATTCTTTCTTTAAAATATGACAGTTTCTATTTAATTTGGAAGCAGAAGGAACCCCGTGCGAGCCCCTAAGCGCTGGAGGCGAGAGACGAATGTGTACGAGTCTGAGCAAATCCAAAAGTGAAAGCACACATTGGCGTCTGCTTCCTGCGTTTTAAATATTCCAAGTTAAGAAAAATTGAAACTCTTATATTTAAAGGCATGAAAAACAAATGCCAATGTATGCTTCACTTTCATGTTTGCCAGGCGCATGTGCACAGGAGCTGAACTTACCGTGAAACTCTGCGCATGCGCCAAGCACGTTCCCTTCCCCTTGCTTTCATTTTTACAGCGCACATATAATTTGAATATCATTTCCTTTGAGCATAGGTCAGTTAGGTTTCTGCAGTGTTCCGGTGGTATGGTTTCTGCACTGTTGGCTTTACCCTAGAAGTTCTGAGTATCGGCCTGTTTGTGCATTTTGGTATCTGTTTCTTATGCGTATGTGCCCCACTTGATAACTTTGGAACAATTAGACCTGCCATACTGGGACACACCAAAGGTCCATCAAACCCAGCATCCTGTTTCCAACAGTTGCCAATCCAGGTCACAAGTACCTGGCAAAAGATCCCCAAAAAGTACAATACATTTTATGTTGCTTATCCTAAGCAGTGGATTTCCCCAAACCCATTTTAGTAACAGTCTATGGACTTTTCCTTTAGGAAGCCACGCAAACCTTTTTTAAACCCCACTAGGCTAACTGCTTTTACTACTTTCTCTGGCAACGAATTCCAGAGTTACATGTTGAGTGAAGAAATATTTTCTCCGATTCGTTTTAAATTCACCACTTTGTAGCTTCATTGCTTGCCCCCTAGTCCTAGTATTTTTGGAAAGAGTAAATGTTCCATTTCACTCAGTATTTTGTAAACCTCTTTCATATCTCCAGGCACCGGCATTGAATTTCTGGTTATGTGTGTTATTCAGAACTTAACCGGCTATGGGTTACCACATAAAGAAAGGACTGACTTTTATATGGTCCTATTTATGCGGTTAACCTGGTTGGTTAAGTGCTCATAACCGACCAAATGCCAACTCCACTCCCAGAATGCTCGCAAAATTGTTGTTTTTCAGTTTGGCACTAACCAGTTATTTTCAACTGCACTAACCGGCAGTGGCGTTCCTATGTCGGCTGCCACCCTGGGTGGATCGCCTCTGCGCACCCCCCCCCCCCCTTATGCATCACCCCTCCCTCTGGCACATCACCTCCTTCCCCCTGGTGCATCACCTTCAGTCGCATGGCTGTCGACTGTTGGTTCCCTGCCCCGGAACAGGAAGTGACATCATAGTGGAGCCGACAGACACACAGCTGCTCCTTGCACCCCCTTGCAGTGTGCACCCGGAGTGGACCGCCCCTACCAGGGGCGTAGCTATGGGGGGGCATGGGGGCCTGGGCCCCCGCAAATTTCATCCGGGCCCCTGGTTTAGCTGGCGGGGGTCCCCAACCCCCACCAGCTGAAGCCTTCTTCAGCGCCGGTCTCTGGCGCAGCCGTGGTTGCTGCCCGGCTCTTCTTTCTTCTTGCTCCTCCTGTCCTGTGCACGCTGACACTCCTTCTCAGTTTCACGTAAAGGAGCGTCAGTGTGCACAGGAGGAGCAAGAAGACAGAAGAGCAGGGCAGCGAACATGGCTGCGCCGGAGACCGGCGCTGAAGAAGGCTTCAGCTGGAGGGGGTTGGGGACTCCTGCCAGCAAAGGTATTTGTTTGCGAGGCGAGGGGGGGGCCAGGATGCGAGGCGGTGGGGGGGCCAAGGGGCGGCACTCAAAATGTGCCCCCAACCTCGGACTCTGTCCCCTCCCACTGTAAGGTCTGGCTATGCCCCTGGCCCCTACCACCCCACCTATGTACGCCACTTGCTAACCAGTTAAGTGCTACTGAAAATTAGTGATTAACCCCGAACAGGCCATTTCTGGCCCATTAAATTGCTTTGAATATCAACCCCTACGATTGTAGAATCCCAGTTAGCACTTACATGCGAATCTGTAACATTCACATGTGTTAAGTGCTAGTGTATAATCCGAGCGCGCTAATGATGCTTATATATAGTCACTCACATTATAGAAAGGGGGGGGGGGGGGGTCTGTGTTCAGCCTCAGACATCTGTTGTTGATAAAGACTCGCAGACACCATCTCATCAAACTTGCCTTATACTTTATTAAACTTTTCTGCCAACGCGTGGCCTCGCAGCTTCAAACGCCTCCATCGCTATCAACTCTGGGCTGCTGGCAAGAGGCCCTGGTTTCAGCGGGTGGGACTGGCTATCTTTAGATCTGCGGGCTGAACTTTCTCGTGGTCCTTTTTCCGAAATCATCGAGGCCATGCTTGGCGGCCAAAGGCACAATATTCAGAGAATATTTCTGCAGGAAATATATCCAGGTTAGGATAGTGGGGGGTTTTTTTGAAGGTAAGATGAACGTTCAAGGAAGCTCTGGAGCACTGCAGATCAGCGTGTTTCTGGGGCTCACCACGTCACATGATCTCACAGCGATTTTATTTATGTTACCGAACAGTTTCTCCATATCTGTTGCATTTAAGTCTCGTGCTATATCACTGGCCTACGAAATATATGCCTTCCTTGGTATTTCTGCCTTTTCTGTACCGAAGGCCAGACAAATTCTTTTTCTACTGTAGTTCCTGCAACTTTTGCTATTTTGCATATTTATTTTTTATGAACTGTTTACTTGGTATTTGCGTAAATAAAGGAAATCTAAAGTACACTGTTAGTGAGTTTATCTCTCTGCCTTTATAATTTTCGCTTTGATATGAGGAAAAGACTTCACACACTCGGTACCTGCTGCTAATTTTAGCTCAGTGGTCCGGTTCGCTCAACGCACATTAGAAAAATTTATTTTCTTAAGATATATACATTTGGCGAGTATCCTCATAAGTCTAAAAAAAAAAACCTCGAGTTTATTTCTTCAAACTTTATGTTGAAATGTTTGAAAAAAAAACTAGTACTTAGCTGTGGTAACAGATTCCTGTGATAAAGACTTTGGGTCCAGCTCCTTACGAAGCACTTAGCGAAACAGGAGCTCGCTGTCGGGCGTACCCAGCAGTCACAGAATGCACCACAGCTAAGTGCCAGTTTTTTTCACACATTTCAACATAAAGTTTGAAGAAATAAACTCGAGGTTTTTTAGACTTATGAGGATACTCGCCAAACGTACAGTGGGGGAAATAAGTATTTGATCCCTTGCTGATTTTGTAAGTTTGCCCACTGACAAAGACATGAGCAGCCCATAATTGAAGGGTAGGTTATTGGTAACAGTGAGAGATAGCACATCACAAATTAAATCCGGAAAATCACATTGTGGAAAGTATATGAATTTATTTGCATTCTGCAGAGGGAAATAAGTATTTGATCCCCCACCAACCAGTAAGAGATCTGGCCCCTACAGACCAGGTAGATGCTCCAAATCAACTCGTTACCTGCATGACAGACAGCTGTCGGCAATGGTCACCTGTATGAAAGACACCTGTCCACAGACTCAGTGAATCAGTCAGACTCTAACCTCTACAAAATGGCCAAGAGCAAGGAGCTGTCTAAGGATGTCAGGGACAAGATCATACACCTGCACAAGGCTGGAATGGGCTACAAAACCATCAGTAAGACGCTGGGCGAGAAGGAGACAACTGTTGGTGCCATAGTAAGAAAATGGAAGAAGTACAAAATGACTGTCAATCGACAAAGATCTGGGGCTCCACGCAAAATCTCACCTCGTGGGGTATCCTTGATCATGAGGAAGGTTAGAAATCAGCCTACAACTACAAGGGGGGAACTTGTCAATGATCTCAAGGCAGCTGGGACCACTGTCACCACGAAAACCATTGGTAACACATTACGACATAACGGATTGCAATCCTGCAGTGCCCGCAAGGTCCCCCTGCTCCGGAAGGCACATGTGACGGCCCGTCTGAAGTTTGCCAGTGAACACCCGGATGATGCCGAGAGTGATTGGGAGAAGGTGCTGTGGTCAGATGAGACAAAAATTGAGCTCTTTGGCATGAACTCAACTCGCCGTGTTTGGAGGAAGAGAAATGCTGCCTATGACCCAAAGAACACCGTCCCCACTGTCAAGCATGAGGTGGAAATGTTATGTTTTGGGGGTGTTTCTCTGCTAAGGGCACAGGACTACTTCACCGCATCAATGGGAGAATGGATGGGGCCATGTACCGTACAATTCTGAGTGACAACCTCCTTCCCTCCGCCAGGGCCTTAAAAATGGGTCGTGGCTGGGTCTTCCAGCACGACAATGACCCAAAACATACAGCCAAGGCAACAAAGGAGTAGCTCAGGAAGAAGCACATTAGGGTCATGGAGTGGCCTAGCCAGTCACCAGACCTTAATCCCATTGAAAACTTATGGAGGGAGCTGAAGCTGCGAGTTGCCAAGCGACAGCCCAGAACTCTTAATGATTTAGAGATGATCTGCAAAGAGGAGTGGACCAAAATTCCTCCTGACATGTGTGCAAACCTCATCATCAACTACAGAAGACGTCTGACCGCTGTGCTTGCCAACAAGGGTTTTGCCACCAAGTATTAGGTCTTGTTTGCCAGAGGGATCAAATACTTATTTCCCTCTGCAGAATGCAAATAAATTCATATACTTTCCACAATGTGATTTTCCGGATTTAATTTGTGATGTGCTATCTCTCACTGTTACCAATAACCTACCCTTCAATTATGGGCTGCTCATGTCTTTGTCAGTGGGCAAACTTACAAAATCAGCAAGGGATCAAATACTTATTTCCCCCACTGTATATATCTTAAGAAAATAAATTTTTCTAATGTGCGTTGAGCGAACCGGACCGCTGAGCTAAAATTAGCAGCAGGTACTGAGTATCTGAAGTCTTTTCCTCATATCAAAGCAAAAATTATAAAGGCAGAGAGATAAACTTGTTAACAGGGTACTTTAGATTTATTTTTTAGGGGTGGACAATAGCGCTTTGCTTGCAGATAACGCCATTGGTTGCAAATGTAGGATATACCATTTAGTTTTAATTCATTCAAAGGAAAGGAAGTTACTGTTTCTCAGTCTCATTAGCTGCCTCACATCTTTACTCTCTTTTTCTCTGTTCGAAAAATTGATTTGCCTGTGGCTGGGAGACAGTTTGGATTTCCTCGGAGCATAACAAATGTAGACGCTGTGTATTCTGTCCCATATTCTTCCATCATCTCCACTTAACATTGGCTTCTCCTTCCATATGAACCTGTGTCCCAGGGAGACGCTGCAGAGCAGATGAAGGTTGCCTTTCTGGAGAGCACAGAGGAGCACAGGAGGCAGGCAGAGGAGAGAAATGCTACGGAAAAGCAGTATGCGCAGGAAATCCAGTCTATGCAGAACATGTAAGCAGGACGTATGTATCTGCGTTGATTGTGTGTGTCTGTAGTTAAGTGCTAAGCTAGTAAATCCAAATCCTAATAAATAAACAGTGGTTCATTCCCAAACCTGGTCCCGGAGGCCAGGGGCGTAACCAGACTTCGGCGGGAGGGGAGTCCAGAGCCCGAGGTGAGGGGGCACATTTTAGCCCCCACCCCCGTACAACGTGCAGGACATCAGACTCAGAAACAGAACGAAGGAAGAAGAGGACCTCGGCTGGCGGGGGTTGGGGTCCCCCACGAGCAAAGGTAGGCGACGGCGGGTTGGCGATGGGAGGGGGGGGATCGAGAGGGTTGTTGGCAGGGGGGTCCAGAGCCAAATCTACGGGGGCCCAGGCCCCCGTGGCTCCATGTAGCTACGCCCCTGCCGGAGGCACCCCGGCCAGTCAGGTTTTCAGGATATCCACAATGAATATTCGCCGCCTCCAATCTCTCTCATGAATATTCATTGTGGATATCCTGAAAACCTGACTGGCTGGGGTGCCTCCGGGACCAGGTTTGGGAACCACTGTGCTAACCCTTTTATCCTATAACTTGAAATCTGTTAGTTGTTAAGGGCTAGATCCTCTATATGAGGCCTAAAAAATCAGTGCCAAATAAAAATACACCTAGGCATATTCCTTAAACCATGCCTAACTTTAGGCGCAGTTTATAGCAGGGGCGTAGCTACGTGGGGCCACGAGGGCCTGGGCCCCTGTAGATTTGGCCCTGGACCCCCCTGCCGACGACCTTCTCGACCCCCCCCTCTCCCGCCGCCAACCTGCCGTCACCGTCTGCTACCTTTGCTGGTGGGGGACCCCAACCCCCGCCAGCCAAGGTCCTCTTCTTCCTTCATTCTGTTTCTGAGTCTGACGTCCTGCACGTACAATGTGCAGGACATCAGACTTCACAGAAACAGAACGAAGCCCTGCAGATTGCAAGGCTTCGTTCTGTTTCTGTGAGTCTGACGTCCTGCACGTACAACGTGCACGACGTCAGACTCAGAAACAGAATGAAGGAAGAAGAGGACCTCGGCTGGCGGGGGTTGGGGTCCCCCACCAGCAAAGGTAGCAGACGGCGATGGCGGGTTGGCGGCGGGAGGGGGGGTCGAGAGGGTTGTCAGCGGGGGGGGGGGGTCAAAGTTGTTGGTGGTGGTGGTGGGGAGGGGGGGCTAAAATGTGCCCCCTCACCTCGGGCTCCGGACCCCCCTCCCGCCAAAGTCTGGCTATGCCCCTGGTTTATAGAATACACCTAAATCTAGGTGTAGTTTATAGAATATGTCCAACATGGCCATTTACGCTAATGAAAGCCTGGTGTAAATGCTGATGCTTAAATTACGCATGGAACGGGCATATTCTGTAACAGTGCGCATAAATTCTAGGAATGCCCACGAGCTGCCCACGACCCACCCAAGGCCATGCTCCCTTTTCAGGTCCGTATCTTAGAATATATGCACATGGCTTTATAGAATACGCTTAAACACTGAATATCTGAGAATACAGCCGGCGGCGGACGTAAAAACGTTGACTGCCAGTGGCTGGATATCGGCCAAACAGTTTGTAGAATACCGACTTAAGGACAGCTGCACACAAAGGGCCGGATTCTATATGTGTCGCCTAAAAAAATCAGCGGCCAAGGAAAAAACACTTAGGCGTAAGCTTAAAGTTAGGCGCAGTTTTAGAATACAGCTAAATCCGGCCACATGACTAGAATTTAGATGCAGCCGTTTATGCCAATGAAAACCACCACTACCAAGCAATTCCCACCTCCCCCACCCCCAGACACTACCCCCACCGCCAACTCCATCACCAAAAACTAACCCCCATGCCCCATAAGCAAAGCCGTCCACTCCTCTCTCTCTTTAAGTCAAAGACGCACACCGAGACAACGTAGCTGTACACGTAGAGATGGGAAAGAATTCCATGAGCCATGCTCCGCATTCTTTCCCCACTTTCATGCCCGTGTGCATGTCTGTGAGTCAGACAGCCTGTAAGAAGATACCTTACTATGTGCCGAGAGGAATGTCTCTTACCTGGATAAGAGGTCTATTCCATGTAGTCTGGCTGTTAAAGGAAGTGGGGAGCATAAAAATACAGACAGAGAATGATTCTTTTATTCAGTCGGGAGCATCTCGGAGCACCTAGCTCAAGGGTGGCTAACCCGCATCTTGTGAGCCACATGTGGCTCTTTCAGCTGCTAATTAATGTCTCTGAAGTACCGTGGGAGCCTGGCACCAGTCCTCCACCAGACTCGGGATTTGTGCCAGCCTTTTGTCTGCCTCCTTCTGAGCAGTGGGCGCTATAACTTCCCTCTGCTGCTGGCAATTTCAGAAGAGGGAAGATTGCTGTGTGGAGAAGCTGCACATCACATCTTCTAAGATGCATTGCACACAGTGGACTATTTAAGCTAGTGAATCGAATCAAAATCGCACCTGAAGGCCACCACCGCACCAAATTCTGGTGCTGCCACACTAAGGAAATCAGGGGGGGAAATGCTGTGGAGAGAACAGGGGTGAGAGAGGAGAGACAGTGAGATAGAGGGGTGTGGGGCGAAAGAGAGGAGATAAGTGGGCAAAGGGGCAACAGATTGGAGGTGGGAAGCATGGAGTAAGAGAGAGAGCAGTAATTGGCATGCATGCCCGTGGCGTAGCTACAGGGGGGCCACGGGGGCCTGGGCCCCTCAAACTGCCCCCGGGGCTCCCGGTGTGGCTGGCGGGGGTCCCCAACCCCCGCCGGCTAAGGCGTCTGTCCCGCGCCGTTCTTACACTGCTGGCGCCCTGTCCTGTTTTTCAGCGCCATGCACGCTTGATTTACTGAAACTGAGCATGCTCGTTCATGCTCAGTTTCAGTAAAACGAGTGTGCACGATGCTGAAAGCCGGACAGGGTGCCAGCAATGTAAGAACAGCGCGGGACAGACGCCTTAGCTGGCGGGGATTGGGGACCTCCACCAGCCAAGGTACCTTCCAGCGGTGGCCGGGGGGGGGGGGGGAATGGCAGGAAGACAGCGGCGGTGGGGAGGGAGCAGAGGCAGCGGCAGGGCGGCAGCAGGAATGTGCCCCCCCACCTTGAGCCCTGTCCCCCCCTCCCATCGAGGTCTGGCTACGCCCCTGGTGCCGGAGGGAGCAGAAATCATGACTTTGTCTCTGGGGGCAGCAGAGTATGAAGAGACAGAGAGAAGGAAAGTAGCCTGTGCAAACTATGGAGGGAGGGAGAATCACACAGATGAGGTCAACGGAGAGAAGACTGAGGTGCCAATGTAATAAGCCGTACGTTAGAACCACCCACTGAGCTTTGGCGCAGTTTTATTGATGCCCGCTCTGCAAAAAAACACTCACTCCTTTTGCGGTAAACAAAAAGCGTGTTACAAAATGTGCGTTGATAAAAAAAAGATCAGCGCACACCATCATGGTAACGTGCCACCGTTTACTGCTTTGGGTGTAGTGTTGTTTTTTTTTTTTTTTAATTTCTCCTTTCTAGCGGCATAGCCTCCTCTTGGAGTCAGGTCCACCCAATCAGTGTCCGAGACCCAGGCCAATACCAGAAGCGCTGGGAATAGTATCAACATCCACGCTGCCTAGAACCCGCCCGCGTTAGCCTCTGGGCCCACCAAAAAGTCAGTTCTGGCTTCGCTCCTGCTTCTTTGGTGTCAGTACGTGAATAGCGACTGGCTCACCGCGGACAGGAGGAAAAAGGAAAATCTCTCCTCCCTCCCCCCACCCACTTATCTAGGGTTGCCAACTGAATCCAGAGGGCCCGGACGGGTTGATCTGGCCCTGATTTTCTCCAGTGCATTCCGTAAAAAGCAAGAATACACATCTCTGCATGCAATGGGGTATCCAAGACTGGATCAACCCTTATTTCAAACTAAGGCTACCTTGGCCTGGACCGATGCAAAAGAGGGGAAGTTTGACACAACTCATAACCACTGACCCCCACACCATCCCACCCCTCTTCCCTCCAACTTAGGAAGTGTAGTACTGTGCATTCTGGACCCCTGGTTCTAGGGCATGAAACAGACCCGCCAAGTCTCCCGCCCTCCCGCCAAAGCGGGAAAGTCTCCCGCTGAGATGTAATTGGTTTTTCTTACCGCCGCTGCTTCTCCCAATGCAGCAGCGGCGGAAAAACAAACAAAAAAAGCAAACGCGGGGGCAGAGGGCCAGCAGAGCCGACAGCGCATGCCTGAAGGCTGCTGCAGCCCCGCGTTTGCTTTTTTTTTTTGTCGCGGTTGCTGCACAGAGCAGAGGTTGCATCGTAGAGGGAGACCGTCGGGATGAAAAGTTGAAGCCAGTGGTTGGTCTCCGTTTCTCCTTCAACAGAGTAAGCAAACGGTAACCTCTGAGCTGCTGCATCCACGTTGTCATTGTTATATTATTGGTAGCTTTTTTTTTTTATTTATCTCACTTATATTTTCAAAACATTGCTGGCTTGTGCAGTATAGGTAAAGTAGTCATTTGTTAGAAAGTATAATTTATTTATTTATTTTTTGTTACATTTGTACCCCGCGCTTTCCCACTCATGGCAGGCTCAATGCGGCTTACATGGGGCAATGGAGGGTTAAATGACTTGCCCAGAGTCACAAGGAGCTGCCTGTGCCTGAAGTGGGAATCGAACTCAGTTCCTCAGGACCAAAGTCCACCACCCTAACCACTAGGCCACTCCTCCACTCAGATAATCAGTGTATCATTTGGAGGGGCTGATTATAGGGACACCCTAGCACTGTTATATTTGTGCAGAGATTTTTTTTTCCTCAAGGTAAACGGTCTCTAAAACAGACATCATGTTATGAGAATCAGCTGTTCAACATTCAGAGTTTTTATTTATTTACTTATTTATATAATTTATATCCCATGTTAAACATGAATTGGGTTGAAACCTGGGAGCATTTAAAATCTTTTTTTGTTGTTGTTTGTTTCCTATGCCTACATCAAAAGAAATTCAAGATGACATAAGCCGGAGCGGGCGGAGCCAAGCCAGAGTGGGTGGAGCCAAGCCAGAGTGGGCGTGGTTGGGGGTGTGTACTAAAATCTCCCTCTCAAAAATCGGGACCCCTTGGCAGCTCTGCATGAAAGGGTGATCACCTCTGACCTAGCTGTGTGTCTTATTAGCCTCAAGATGCTCACAGGGTGTTGTAATTAAAGGGATTTCTGTCAAGGGGACTTACCTGAGGTGGAGATAATTATGAGAAATCAAGTAATAAATAAGGTTTGAGGCTCCCTGTGACCCCCCCATCACCACTTGCAACTGTCAGCTCCTCCCTTCCTTTATGAGCCTGAATTCACTGTTGCAGGATAAAGGAGCTGCAAACTGAGGTCTACAGACTGACCAGAGAGAAGACGGATTATGAGAGTGCGTTCCAGGTAAAAAAAAAAACAAAAACCCAACACCATTCATTTTTGGCTGGAAGGAGTGCAAAGGGGATGATTTTAAAGGGAGCAAAGTCCGCTGGGAATCGGTTCTTCACTCCCAGTCCTTAAAACGGTGCTTCTGAACCCGGTCCTCAGGACACACCCCTTGCCAGTCGGGTTTCAGGATATACACAATGAATATGCATGAGATAGATTTGCATGCTGTGCCTCATTGGTATGCAAATCTGTCTCATGCTTATTCATTGTGGATATCCTGAAAAACCCGTGACTAGCTGGGTGTGTCCTGAGGACTGGATTGAGAAGCAGTGATTTAGAGCAATGTTTCCCAAGTCCAGTCCTGGAGTACCCCTTGCCAGCCAGGTTTTCAGGATATCCGCAATGAATATGCATGAACTTGATTTGCATACACTGCCTCCATGCAAATCTATCTCATGCTTATTCATTGTGGATATCCTGAAAACCTGACTGGCTGGATGTCTCCCGAGGACTGGATTGAGAAGCAGTGATGTAGAGTATACAGGGCCTAGAAAATAGCAAAATGCTGATAGTCCCTTAGCAGTGCATGATCTGGAGTGAGTTATCTTCAAAGCATACACATAAGTAAGTGATAATATCCTGATAGAGAGGGTGAAGTACATAAAAGCTGAAGCAGCAATGTAAAGAAGAGCAGACAGGTATAAATGATCCCAAATTACCCTGTCAAGTGCTAAACAGGTTGTGAATACAAATTTTTAAAACCCACTTGAAATCAAGAGTCCTTAAACGTTTCAAGAGAAAAGCCACACAGAACATTTCAAATCAGCAAGAGGGGGCTGGCTGTGCCACTAGGTGAACCTAGGCAGTCGTCTAAGGCACCAGAATTTGGGGAGGGGTTGCAGAACATCTAGTTAAGCTGGCCCTCAATGTTCCCTCTAAGCAGTGGCATAGCTACGGGGGGGGGGGGGGGGGGGGGGGCTGCCCCCCCAATTGGCTCTGGGGACCCCCAGTTTGGCTGGCGGGGGTTCCCAACCCCCGCCAACTGAAGCGTTTGTCTGTCCCGTGCAGCCGAGGTACTTGCCAGTATTCTCTTTCTCCACCAAATGGCGGAACATTCTGGACTGGTGCAGCAGGACTTAGAGTTAAGCTCCAGGTCCCCTGTCTCAGGGCTGTCCTCAGTTGAGCCAGATCCCTCCTCAGGCTCCAAGGACATTTGTCTATGGGTAGGGTTACCATACATCCGGATTTACCCGGACATGTCCTCTTTTTGAGGACATGTCCGGGCGTCCAGACGGGTTTTGCCAGTCCGCCCATTTGTCCGGATTTCTAGACAAACGGGCGGGCGGCGGGCCTATCCTAGCCTCCCCTTTCCTTACTTACTAACTACTGCCCTCGTGGTCTAGTGACCTCTTCGGGGCAGGAAAGAGCCCCCTCTTTCCTGCCCAGAGCGCTGCCTTGCCCTGCATTCTGTTGCTGTGACGGTCTCGGGATTCAAAATGGCCGCCGAGAGTTGAAGCAGCCTCGCGAGACTTCAACTCTCGGTGGCCATTTTGAATCCTGAGACCGTCACAGCAACAGGATGCAGGGCAAGGCAGCGCTCTGGGCAGGAAAGAGGGGGCTCTTTCCTGCCCCGAAGAGGTCACTAGACCACCAGGGCAGTAGATAGTAAGTAAGGGGAGGGGAGGTGACGGGGGGGGGGGGGGCAGGGGGGGGGAATATGTGACCCGGGGGGAGGGGAATATGTGACAGGGGGTGGGACATGTGTCCTCTTTTTCAGAGGACAAAATATGGTAACCCTATCTATGGGAGGGAAGGTCTAAGGAGATGTTAAAGTTGCTGAAAAAGTAGACTTGGAAAGAATAAAGGAGTGAGTTTTTGGAGCTGCTGATCCTTATAGGCAGCTGTGTTTGAAGATTACTGTGCTCTCAGGGTCAGAGTGAGTAGGCAAGCGGGATGAATGAGGGGTGCAGGAGCCAGTGACTTAGAAAACACAGCTGGCCACCTTCTGTCCTGTGAGTCTCTCATAGGGGACTGGTTCAGGGAACACCTTGGGTCGTGTCCTCCATGGAGTTAAGCAAATTTAGCCTCCTTTCCGAGCGCACATTCCAAAATGGGATCTTTTAATTTAGTTTTAGTGTTTGAGATAGTCCCCACTTTTGAGCTGTTGAGGAGGAAATAGACTTAGGAGGAATCTAAGAAAATACTCTTTGACGGAAAGAGTGGTGGATTCGTGGAATGGCCTCCCGGTGGAGGTCGTGGAATCAAGGACTGTGACAGAATTTAAGAAAGCATGGGACAGGCACTTGGGATCCCTTAGGAAAAGGAGGTGTTAGGGGTTAGTGAAGATGGGCCATTTGGCCCTTATCTGCCATCATGTTTCTATGTTTCTATAACACCATCTTAACATAATAACATAGTAAAGATTAGCATGGTCCATCTAGTCTGCCTTGACGGTGGCTAGAGTCGTACCTGCCTCTCTAGGTAGAACATGCATAAGAACATAAGAGTAGCCATACTGGGTCAGACCAGTGGTCCATCTAGCCCAGTATCCTGTTTTCCAAACAGTGACCAAGCCAGGTCACAAGTACCTGACAGAATCTCAAAAGCAGCAAGATTATAGAACCCCAAACCGAAGCACATTCCAGAACCTCAAACAATAACAAGATTCCGGAATCATAATAAACAGCAAGATTCCATGCAGAATGTCAAACAGCAGCAACATTCTGGAACCCCTATGAACATAAGAGTAGCCATAGTGAGTCAGACCAATGGGCCATCAAGCCCAGTATCCTGTTCCCAACAGTGGCCGATCCAGGTCACAAGTACCCGGCAGAATCTCAAGAGCAGCAAGATTCCAGAACCCCAAAAAGTAACAAGATTCCGGAATCATAATTAATAGCAAGATTCCATGCAGAATGTCAAAGAGCAGCAACATTCTGGAACCCCTACGAACATAAGAGTAGCCATAGTGGGTCAGACCAATGGGCCATCAAGCCCAGTATCCTGTTCCCAACAGTGGCCGATCCAGGTCACAAGTACCCGGCAGAATCTCAAGAGCAGCAAGATTCCAGAACCCCAAAAAGTAACAAGATTCCGGAATCATAATTAATAGCAAGATTCCATGCAGAATGTCAAAGAGCAGCAACATTCTGGAACCCCTACGAACATAAGAGTAGCCATAGTGGGTCAGACCAATGGGCCATCAAGCCCAGTATCCTGTTCCCAACAGTGGCCGATCCAGGTCACAAGTACCCGGCAGAATCTCAAGAGCAGCAAGATTCCAGAACCCCAAAAAGTAACAAGATTCCGGAATCATAATTAATAGCAAGATTCCATGCAGAATGTCAAAGAGCAGCAACATTCTGGAACCCCTACGAACATAAGAGTTGCCATACTGGGTCAGACCAATGGTCCATCTAACCCAGTATCCTGTTTTCCAAACAGTGGCCAAGCCAGGTAGGTTACCTCCTCTGAGCCTTTGTTTAAGATTGTACCTTCTGCTCTGTTCAAGTTTTACCCCTGTATGTCTTTTTTGAAGTGTGAAAAGGCTTTCTTGACATCAAAGTTAGAAGAGTGTTTTATCTTTCTAGTGAGTTATTAGCCTTTGACGTTAGATTGCTGGTAGGTGCCACACGATGATGTGGTTCCCTGTCTCTGTCCACTAGCAGGTGGCATAAATCCACATGCCTGGACTGGTCTAGCAGGATTCAAGGAAAGGAAATTAGCAAGTAAGAATGTATTTCTCCTAAGGCCAGTTGTCTTTGGTTTTGTAAGCTTTCCAAAGCTTGTTTGTTTACCCAAGTATTTCAGAGTTAGGATGAGAAGTTTGTTTGGTGCTCTTTCATGGTTTTACTTTTTTAAAGTTTGTGTTATGTTTGATTTTCATATTTACTATTTCTTTATCTAATTTATACTTCGCTTGGAAGTTTCATAAGGAAAGATGGATAATCAAATATTGTTTGAATAAATACATTTCTAGAGTTTTCAGGTATTGACAACCCTGCCCCCACTTTCTCCTTTGTTGTCATCTATTCCCTTGAGATGTACGTATTTATTTAATGTGCTTGTTTTTGTTATATGCCTAAATAACCAAATACACTAGGCAAGTGGAATGGATCCTAAGGAGCTTAGCCGAGATTGGGTGGCAGAGCCAGCCGGTGGTGGGAGGTGAGGATAGTGCTGGGCAGACTTATACAGTCTGTGCCAGAGCCAGTGGTGGGAGGCGGGGCTGGTGGTTGAGAGACGGGGATAGTGCTGGATAGACTTATACGATCTGTGCCCTGAAGAGGACAGGTACAAATCAAAGTAGGGTATACACAAAAAGTAGCACATATAAGTTTGTCTTTTTGGGCAGACTGGATGGATCATGCAGGTCTTTTTCTGCCATCATTTACTATGTTACTATGTTACTATGTATGCATGGTATACTTCCTCCTCCTACTCCACTATGGTTCACGCTCCACCCTTCACTCTCTCACCCCCTTTTCCTTTCCATTACTTTCACGCTCGCTCATCCCTTTTCCATCACTCTCACTTCCTCGCCTTTCCCTCTAACTTACCCCATTCATCATGCAGTGGCGTAGCCATGGGCGGGGGAGAGGCCCTCACTTTGAGTTCCAACCCCCTCTTATTGTGGCTCCGAGCGCCTGCTGCATGCTCAGTTTTTTTGCAGAACTGAGAATGTGCGGGGGGAGGGGCTGCCTGCCCTGGCCATGCTTAGTTTTCACGCATGCATGCATGAGGGCGGGGGGAGTCCAGCAACATTGCATCTCTCAGACGCATTATTACTTCTTTGTCCACTGCTGCCATCACTCAGGTTTGATTTTGACTATCAATTACAGCATTGCATCTATCAGATGTTGTGACCCCCGAAGCAGGCAGTCTTGCCGAAACATGAATCTGTGTCGGGTCCTTGGGCTCTACTTTGGTATCGTATGGTGGACATTGTGTTGCGACTTCTTTGATTTTATCCCATAGTGAATGTGTGACTTTGGGGATTTTAATAAATACTTTTTTTTTTATGCTACCTCTAGTCCCTCCTTTTGTGGAAATCCATCGGTCCACATCCCTACTCTGAAGAAATTGCTGTGTCTCTTGGAGTAGGATGCTGATCTCCTGTTTGTACCTTTGGACAACACACGAATTGTCATTTGCCTCTCTATAACTCTTTTCTCCCTTTACCTTCTGGTCAGGAGTTACAGTTGAACTACAAGCGTTTCATTGATCTGACAGATTCCAGCCTACACTCCGACTATCTTCTCCGTCTGCGGTACCTCGGGAAGCCACCGGGGCGCGCTGATGCAAGCATACAGACTGAAGGTACAGACCTTGGAAATAGAGAATGATCAATTCATCTGACAATAAGGTTTTTGAAGCTTATGCTGGGTCTTATACCCTGGGATAAGCCAGGAATGCTGTAACATATTATCCTGCTTTTTATGGAGACATGTTCTTAACGTGGACGGGGATCCTTGCTAGAAATGTTATACTTACCGACAAGATTACTTACTTTGTTTTAATAAAATCTTCAGGAGAATTTGAAAGTATTGCCATTGTTGTTTTCTTTTTTTTTTTCTTTTGTAATTAAATGTTAGTAGAAATCTTTAATGTACGGTTTAATTAGAAAAAGAATTGAACAGACTGTGTGCCAGAATTACATGATCTGTGTGAAATAAATGTTATGCATTTCAGTACTAGACTTGCCAAATGCACTGCAGGGCAAAACTGAGCGTGTCTGTGCTGGGGGAGGGATCTCAATAGCAGAATAGCAGGAGGTGCTGCAAGGCAGGATTGAGGTGCAGTGACAGAGCTGTAAATAGGGTGGTCTTAATCCTGGAATAGTAGGGGTGATGCAGGATAGAATGAGGTGCAGCGACGGAGCTGTAAGAGTGGGAAGAGGATCCTCAGTACTGGAATGACAGGAAGTGCCGCAGTGGCGTTCCTAGGGGGGCGGACACCCGGTGCGGTGCCCCGCCCCCAGGTGCAGTACCCCCCCCCCCCCGATGCAGCGCGGACCCCCCGGTGAAAGAGCCCCCCCCGGGTGCATGCCGCTGGGGGAGAGGGAGCAGAGGGAGCTGCAGCGAACGAGAGAAGTTAGCGAACTCTCGCAGCAGGTGCGCGCCGCGGCACCCCCCAGCGGTGTGCACCTGGGGCTGACTGCCCCCACCGCCCCACCCTTGGTACGCCACTGAGGTGCCGCAAGGCAGGATTGAGGTGCAGTGACAGAGCTGTAAATAGGGTGGTCTTAATCCTGGAATAGTAGGGGTGATGCAGGATAGAATGAGGTGCAGCGACGGAGCTGTAAGAGTGGGAAGAGGATCCTCAGTACTGGAATGACAGGTGCCGCCGCAAGGCAGGATTGAGGTGCAGTGACAGAGCTGTAAGAGTGGGAAGAGGACCCTCAGTACTGGAATGACAGGAGGTGCTGCACGGCAGGATTGAGGTGCATTTGGCAGAGAGATGGGGGCGGGGAGACTCAGTACTACCAGGAGGTACGGCAGGGTGCATTAACAGAGTTATTTAGCGCCCACCCTTATGAATGGAGATTCATTACCTGTACTAGATGCCAACTCAGCCTGGTGCTAGAATCTCCCCGGCTTTGCCTGTGAATGAGGTCCCCCATTAGTCTTCTCTCTGCCCAGAAGACAGCATGTCTGCCACTAATATGTCAGTCCCCTGTGGCTGTGACCCCAATTAATGGAGCTGATGTGTTACAGCTATCACCCTGGACCTGAGGCTGAGTGCCCCAGAGATGCAGCAAAACTGTCAGTGCATAAATTCAGGTTCTGCACTAAACTCATGTCAGGAGGATGGGAAACATGCAAAGTTTGGGGCTAATTCATCATTTGAAGAAGAAATTTAACCTGTAGCTGTACAGTGAGAGCAAGGACTCAGCTCCCAGGACCTCCTGCTGTATAATAAGTGCACAGATGCTGTTTCCAGGGGCTTCCGTTATATAATAATATGAGCAGGGACTCGGAGCATTGGGGTTTCTATGATATAATAAATGCACAGACACTGTTCCCAGAAGCTTCTGAAATACAATACGAGTAGGTACTTAGCTGCTAGGGGTTCCTGCTGTATAATAAATGCACAGGCTTTATCCTCACTTTAATATTCCCTTAGCTCTTGTTTGTCCTGTTTGTCTGTCCTAATTAGATTGTAAGCTCTGTCGAGCAGGGACTGTCTCTTCATGTTCAAATGTACAGTGCTGCGTACATCTAGTAGCACTATAGAAATGATAAGTAGTAGTAGTAGTCTTTGGGATTCCGGAATCTTGCTACTCTTTGGGATTCTGCAAAGAATCTTGCTACTGTGGGATTCCAGAATCTTGCTACTCTTTGGGATTCCGCACAGAATCTTGCTACTCTTTGTCCTTATCCCTTATTTGTCCTGTTTGTCTGTCCTAATTAGATTGTAAGCTCTGTCGAGCAGGGACTGTCTCTTCATGTTCAAGTGTACGGCGCAGCGTACGTCTTGTAGCGCTTTAGAAATGATAAGTAGGAGTAGTAGTCTTTGGGATTCCGGAATCTTCATACTCTTTGGGATTCCGCACAGAATCTTGTTACTGCGGGATTCCAGAATCTTGCTGCTCTTTGGGATTCTGCACGGAATCTTGCTACTCTTTGTCCTTATCCCTTATTTGTCCTGTTTGTCTGTCCTAATTAGATTGTAAGCTCTGTCGAGCAGGGACTGTCTCTTCATGTTCAAGTGTACAGCGCTGCGTAAGTCTAGTAGCGCTTTAGAAATGATAAGTAGTAGTGGTAGTAGTAGTACATGCAATGAGTTCATCTTATTAGGTAGACTGGATGGACCAAGCAGAGTTTTATCTGCCGTTATCTACTATGTTACTGTATAACTATGTAGTTTACTTCAGGACAAATTTTTAGCAGGTCTAAAGGAAATTGCTTAAGCTAAAATTATAGAGTACCAGCACTTACATGTGTGAATGTACATTTATGCATCTAAGTGCTAGCTGGATGCTAAGGGGAGCAATTACAGAAAGGGCTTTTCTCCCCCATACAAACTATAGTTCCTTCCACAGAGCCAGTGCAAGGGTGGTGGGCACTGAAGCCAAACTTTCAGTCATAGGCCCCCCTCAATTGACTTTCTGACCCCCTCCCCCCACTAGATTTTGATAAACTCAACCATCATAATCACCACACACAATCCTATAGAAATGCAAGTTAAAGGATGTGTTGAGGGTTCTTTGAGTTTGGGTGGCTGTCAGCGTCTACTGTTTTGCTTTGACTGCAGCTGCTCTTTGCTGCCCCCTTGCTGCAGGTTAAAGGATGTGTTGAGGGTTCTTGAGTTTGGGTGGCCATCGGGGCCTACTGTTTTGCTTTGACTGCAGGTTAAAGGATGTGTTGAGGGTTCTTGAGTTTGGAGGGCCGTCAGCGTCTTCTGTCTTGCTTTGACTGCAGCTGCTCTTTGCTGCCCCCTTGCTGCAGGTTAAAGAGTGTGTTGAGGGTTCTTGAGTTTGGGTGGTCGTCGGCGTCTACTGTTTTGCTTTGACTGCAGTTGCTCTTTGCTGCCCCCTTGCTGCAGGTTAAAGAGTGTGTTGAGGGTTCTTGAGTTTGGGTGGCCAACAGCGTCTACTGTTTTGCGTTGACTACTGCTGCTCTTTGCTGCCCCCTTGCTGCAGGTTAAAGTATGTATTGATGGGTTTTTTGAGTTTGTGTGTTTGCAGGGTCTGTTGTTTTGCTTTGACTGTAGTTGCTCTTTCCTGGCCTCAAGAAGTTGCTGCCCAAGGTGACTGCCTAGTCTTGCCTAATGATTGGGCCGGCCCTGTCCTTCAGTCCGCTCACTCTGTCTTCCTCCTTTACTGCACTCCTTCCCACCCTCCTCCTAGCGCACATCTCACGGTTCCCCGCATCCCCTCACTTGCTCTCCTGCCCCTCTCCACCATCACTCTTCTTCCTCTCATTCTATTTCCTTTGCTTGTTCTCCCCGATCCCCACTGTGGTCAACAGAGGCAACAAGATCCAAGAAACCAGCATTTTAAGCAGTAGAGAAGTCAGGAAGCCAACGCACCAAGTAGCAAAAGATGCAGTTGGCTTGACAGGTATTCCCCATCTTGTCTCTTTGATCTTCCTTGTTCCCCTTCACAGATGCCTCAGTCGTGTGGGGAAATCGTGAAAACAATCAAGACCATATGGCTGCTTCGATCTACAAGTCAGTTTCTTCTGGGAGCTCAGGGATCCAGAAATGATCCATGCCCCTCGGCGGTTCCGCTCCATTTCCATGAGCGAGCTGAAACTGATTAACACCGGCTTCGCCCTGTTTCCGTAGGGGAGCCAGAGTGGGTTTACACTGCTGGTTCTGCTCCATTTCCTATGGGCCCAGAAAAAAAGGAGGCGGAAAAGCTGTTCTGGGCAGTTCTACTAGACAGTAAAACCTGGATGACCAACACAAAACGGGGCAGGACTGGCACAAGTCTGAAACTTGTGAGCAGGAATGGGGTTGAAGACTGGCACTGCTGCTCATAATTTCAACCTTGTGCTAATTCATCCCCTTTTTATGTCTCCTTTGCTCTCAGGGCTGTTTCAGGACCACCCCTCCCCTCCTGACCCCTGCAGAACAAGAGGGGAGGGGGAGCAAAAGGAGAGGGGACTGGATTATGAAACAGAGTAACTCTTCCTTGCAATTCCTCACCTAGCCACCAGGCATCACTATTCTCTAGTTTATATGAGTGTGGAGGTCAGAAATATTTTCTTAAAGGGAATTTGTTTGGTGCAGATGTTCAATGTGTAATGATTCACTGGCTAAAAACACCTTTCTGCTGTAATAATGTAGAGGTTTTAGTTCGTCAGAGTTTGTGTATCCCCAGTTGGGCAGTAGCGACATGAAACCCCCAATTACACTTTTGAGAACTTACTGACTCACAGAAACAGATCAGCGAACACGCCGGAGACCGGTGCGGAAGAGGACTTCGGTTGGGGACCCCCCACCAGCAAAGGTACCTTGCAGCAGTGGCGGCAAAGGAGGGTCGGCGGTGGGAGGGGGGGGGGTCGAAAGTGGCGGGGGAGGGTCAGCGGTGGGGGGTTGAAAGTAGAGGGGGGCCAGGGCTAAATCTGTGGGGGCCCATGCCCCCATGGCTCCACCTAGCTACGCTCCTGGTGTGAAGTGGAGAAACGGTGCCTAAACAGCATAGAAATCCAGCGACAAACGTTGACCCTCAAATGGATATAGAGTAAAAACTGCTTCTGGCATCAAATGTTAGGCGACCCTTTATACCCAGCTGAGGGTCAACTTTTGTCTCTGGATCTGTATGTCATAACAGATGTGCAACATGGAGGAAGGGGCTGGCAGAAGGAATCAAATAATTTCAGGAAGTCACACCTAGCATAAACATTACAGTGGAAAAAATAACAAGACGCATGATCTCAACAAAGGAGAGGGCATGATCAAAACAATAGCTTTGCAAAACACAAGCAACCCATCTACTGTATATACCAGTGGAAGGTTATGAGCACAAATGCTGCAAATCCAGGCAAAACAAATTTCTGTCTGGAAGCCCTCGTGGTGGAAATGGACTGGGACATTGTGGCCACTGTGGAGACACGGTTCAATCATCTGCAGACCTTCACTTGGCTTTTCATTCATGAATTCTGAACAGAAGTAATTGTTGAACAATTACGCTTTTGCCTCATGTCTCTCAACAGTATCTGAGTCTTATAATTCCATGTCTGGCTTTCCTTCTTCACCAATATACCTGAAACATTCTTGTCACCTGACTTTACACTTTTTGCCATTTCTGCTTCTGCCTGTTGCTTTTCTATCCTGATTTCTTTCTTCATCTATCTCAGCTTCATGTGATATATTTATCTTCTGTCTCTCTTTTTGTCAGCTTCCTATTTTCTGAACGTCATTCAGCCAGCTCAAGGTAAGTGCTGCAGGCTGACATTTGGAAGAGCACTGGCTGCCCAAGAAAAGAAAATCTTCAGCTGGCAAAGTTTGGGGATCCTCACCAGCAAGAGTGTTACGATTTTGAGTGGGCCTGAGTCCAAAGTGGGTGGGCCCCTGCCCACCCAGGCCCACCTGTGGCTACACCACTGGCTTAGAGAGGTTTTAGTGATACAGGGGCATTATAGAATTCTTGGTCTTGTTTACCATCCCTTTCCTAATAATTCCTAACTGCTTTTATGGCCGACGCCGCACACCGGGCAGAAGATTTCAGCGTATTATCTACAATGACACCTAGATCTTTTTGTTGAGTGCTGACTCCTAAGGTGAACCCCTAGCATCAGGTTAGGCATGATTTCAATTCTTCTTCTCAATGTGCATCACTTTGCATGTGTCCACGTTAAATTTCATCTGCCATTTGGATGCCCAGTATTCCAGTATTCCTACGGTCTTAAGTCAGTTCATTAAAAAAAAGTTATCATCTTATTTTCTCTGTTTTGTTTTATTTCTATTTCCTACCTTTAAAAGTGGATCAACACGGCTATCGCACCACTTTACACTAAAGGCTTCCTGTAATTTTTTTCACAGTTTGCATGTGTTTTAACAACTTTGAATAGTTTTGTGTCATCTGCAAATTTAATCAGCTCACTCGTCCTTCCGATTTCCAGATCATTTGTAAATATGTTAAATAGCACCGGTCAAGGTACAGATCCCTGCAGTACTCCACTATTCACCCTCCTCCGTTGAGAGAAATGGCCATTTAACCCCACCCTCTGTTTGTTTTCTGTCCAATAACCAATTCCTGATCCACAAAAAAATATTGCCTCCTATCCCAAGATTCTTTAATTTTCTCAGGAGTCTCTCATGAGGAACTTTGTCAAAAGCCTTTCTGAAAATCTAGATACACTACATCAGCTGGCTCACCTTTATCGACATGCTCATTCACACCTTCAGATTGGTGAGGGAAGACTTGACTTGGCTGAATCCATGCTGACTCTGTCCCATTAAACCATGTTTGTCTACGTGTTCTGTAATTCTATTCTTTATAGTAGTTTCTACTATTTTCCCAGTGCTGAAGTCAGGCTTACTGGTCTATAATTTCCCAGATCATGCCTGGAACCCTTAAAAAAAAAAAAAATCGGTGTTACATTGGCCACTCTCCAATCTTCAGGTACTATGGACAATTTTAATGGCAGGTTACGGATCACTAACATCAGATCAGCAATTTCATGTTTGTGCTCTTTCAGTGCCTTGGGGTGTATGCCATCCAGTCCAGGTGATTTACTACACTTTAATTTATCAGTTTGGCTCAGTACGTCTTCCGGGTTCACCAAGATTTCTTTCAGTTCCTCTGCATCATCGCCCTTGAAAACCATTTCTGGTTCAGGTAGATCTTTTACATCTTCTTCCGTAAAGACCGAAGAATTCATTCAGTTTCTCTGCTATGCCTTTTGTCCTTCCCAAGTGCCTCTTTTGCTCCTTCATGATCTAACGGCCACATATTCCCTCGCAACAATGGCGTTCCTAGGGGCGCTGACACCCGGGGCGGATCGCCGATGCGCCCCGCCCCCCCCGGGTGCAGCACCCCCCCCCAGTGAAATAACCCCCCGGGTGCAGCACGACCCCCCGGCGAAAGACCCCCCCCCCGGGTGCACGCCGCTGGGGGGTGGGGGTGCCGCGCGCCTGTCGGCTCTTTGTTTCCATGCTCCCTCTGCCCCGGAACAGGAAGTAACCTGTTCCGGGGCAGAGGGAGCATGAAAACGAAGAGCCGACAAGCGCGCGGCACCCCCCCCCCCCAGCGGCGTGCACCCAGGGCGGACCGCCCCCTCCCCCTTGGTACGCCACTGCCTCGCAGGCTTCTGATGTACCTGAAAAAGTTGTTTCTGTGAGTTTTTGCCTCTGTGACTAGTTTCTCATCATATTTCCTTTTAGCCTTCTTCATCAATGCTTTCCATCTAACTTGCCCGCACTTGTGTTGTTTCTTAGTTTCTTCATTCGGGTTCTTTTCCCATTCTTTGAAGGATGTTCTTTTGGCTCTAATATCCTCTTTTCACTTGACATGTTAACCATGCTGGCTATTGTTTGCTCTTCTTTCCACCTTTGTAAATATGTGGAATACATCTGGTCTGGGCATCCAAGATGGCATTGTTAAACAAACATCCATGACTGAATTAAAGTACTAACTTTTGCAGCCAATCCTTTTAACTTCTTTTTAACCATTTTCCTCATTTTATCATAGTCGCCCTTTAAAAAAATTAAATGGTGCTAAAGTAGATTTCCTTTCTGACTTCACTCCAGATACTGGCTCAGATTTGATCATGTTATGATCACTGTTTCCCAGCGGACCCAACACCCTTACTTCTCGTACTATGCTCTGCATTCCACTGAGGACTAGATTTAAAATAACTCCCCTTCTTTTGTTGGTTCCTGGGATTAGTTGCTCCAAGAAGCAGTCATTTACTATGTCTAGGAACTCTACCTCCCTAGCACTCCTTGATGTAACATTTATCCAGTCAATCTTCTTATCCCCTACATTTCCCCTTGCTCAGCAGACAATAACCTCCTTGCCCCCCCCCCCCCCCTCTGAGATATGGCTACTGTACCTGCAACTCAGTCTTTAGCTATCTGGGTCCCAAACTTTACTACTAATAATCAATACTAGATGTACACAGCACTGTACACATTATATGCAGGTACTTTCTCTGTCCCTAGAGGGCTCACAATCAAAGTTTTTGTACCTGGGGCAATGGAGGGTTAAGTGACTTGCCCAAGGTCACAAGGAACTGCTGTGAGAAACCCAGGTTACCAGGATCAAAGCCCGCTTGCACTAGCCATTAGGCCACTCCTCCACTCTGCTTTGGAACAACTTACCCACTACACATTAGAAATTCAAGCAGGCACTAAAAACACACCTCTTTTCTATTGCCTTTTCTAGTTCCACATAGCCTCTTCCTCTCAGCACTGCATACGCTCCTGTCCTTCACCCTCTTTTAATATTTGATACTCTGTAAACTGCTTTTATGCCTATGTATAGTCCCTAGTGATATATCAAGGGTGTGGAAATACCTAACTGAATAAATAATATTGGAATAATTGAAATCACCCATTATTATAGTGTTGCCCAATTTGCCAGTGTTCCTAATTTCTGTGAACATTTCTTCATCTACCTGTTTGTTCTGTCCTTTCACACATGGAATTTCTATCCATAAGGATTCCACGCTGCTATCTGTTTCATGTAGAAAGTTTATTTTATTGAACTCAATTCCTTCTTTAACATATAGCACAACCCCCCCCCCCCCCTCCAATTTGATCCATTCTAGCGTTGCAACAGTACCTGCTTATAATTGGATTGTAAGCCACATTGAACCTGAACTCTGGGATAATGTGGGTTACAAATGTTATAATTAATAAATAAATAAATAAATATAATAGGTACCCTGTTAACACAGTGTCCCATTGATTGTCCTCCTTCCACCAGGTCTCTGAGATGCCTATTATATCTACATCTTCAGTTAGTGCTATATACTCTAACTCTGAAAAGAAATCTCTCAAATGAAAAAAAGAAGGTGAGTAGTGTCATAGCCGCTGAGGGGGGGGGGGGGGCAGGAGGGACAAAATTCCCCGGGCCTGGGCCTCCGTTGTCGACCGTCTGCCCCCTGCATTGAAATCGCAGTCTCACCTCCGTGAAAGCAGCGCTGCAGGCAGCAGAACGCCTCCCTTCAGCCCTCCTTCCCTCCTTGTGTCCCACCCTCGCGGAAGTTATGTCAGACGAGGGCGGGACACAAGGAGGGAAGGAGGGCCAAAGGGAGGTGTTCTGCTGCCTGCAGCGTTGCTTTCACGGAGGTGAGACTGTGAGTTCAATGCAGGGGGCCTGGTCCAGTGGTGGGCGGAGGGGGGGAGCGGCGGTGACAACCTCGGGGGGTGGAGGGGGGGAGCAGTGGCTGCAGCGATCTCAGGGGGGGGAGTGGTGGTGACCTTGGGGGGGGGCAGGGCGGCAGGGGCGGGGCCCCAGGCCCGGCCCAGTCTCTCGTCACCTTGGCCTCAGGGATCTGTCCTAGGGCGATTCTGTTCAATATATTCTGACTAATATTGCTGAAGGCTAGAAGGAAAAGTTTGCCTTCTTGTAGATAACACACATTGGCAAGAGAGTGGACACCTTGTAGGGAGTGGATTGCATGAGCTTGGGTTAAGGTTTGGCAGTTAAACTTAATGTGAAGATATGCTTGTCCAAAGGAGCTGCACGAGATAGGAGCTGAGAGGTTGATGT
Source organism: Microcaecilia unicolor (assembly GCF_901765095.1). Taxonomy (NCBI): domain Eukaryota; kingdom Metazoa; phylum Chordata; class Amphibia; order Gymnophiona; family Siphonopidae; genus Microcaecilia; species Microcaecilia unicolor. The sequence continues at coordinate 18,823,996 of NC_044044.1, forward strand.
ACATGGATGAGGAAGAGACCTTGCAGTGACAGTGTCTGAGGATCTCCAGTTGGCAAAACAATGTGGCCAAAGCCAGAAGGATGCTTGATTGAACAGAGAGGACCATAACCAGCAGAAAGGAGGGGGTGATAATTGGTGAGACTGTATCTTGCCAAGGACATAAAAAGACTGAAAGCCATTCAGAGGAAAGTGACCAAAATGGTATGGGATCCACACTGCTACTCCTTGTGATCTTGGGCAAGTCACTTAACCCTCCATTGCCTCAGGTACAAACTTAGATTGTGAGCCCTCCTGGGACAGAGAAATATTCAGTGTACCTGAATGTAACTCACCTTGAGCTACTACTGAAAAAGGTGTGAGCAAAATCTAAATAAATAAGATTCTGGAATCTTAAAGAGTGACAAGATTCCATGCAGAATCTCAAAGACTAGCAAGATTCTGGAGTGGAGGAGTGGCCTAGTGGTTAGAGCACCAGTCTTACAATCCAGAGGTGGCCGGTTCAAATCCCACTGCTGCTCCTTGTGATCTTAGGCAAGTCACTTAACCCTCCATTGCCTCAGGTACAAACTTAGATTGTGAGCCCTCCTGGGACAGAGAAATATCTAGAGTACCTGAAGCTACTACTCAAAAAGGTGTGCGCTAAATATAAATAAAAAAAATACCCTTCCCACAGGTAAAAGCACACATAGATGGTTCTTTGAGCTTGTGTGGCTGTCAGAATACATTGTTTGGCTTCCACTACAGCTGCTGTTTGCCACCCCCCCCCCCCCAACGCTCTGGGTAGACCACCAGGCCTCTATACTTCAATATTATACAAGAGGTGTTTTTGAGGGGAAGCCACAGCCAGATATTTCATGAGTACATGTGTTAAATTAAGTTCCCTATAACTTTTTGGTTGTGCAGATGTCAGGTGGTGAACAAATATATGTGTATTCTGACAAATTACCTACCCTAATTGTTAAGAAAATCAGGTGACATTTTAAATTGAACTGTAGATTTTGTTTTAATCTAACTAGGCTATGCTTAAATTGCACACTGTATTTTCGTGCCTGTTTTGAGGGGTATCCGGACTCCCCTTCTAGCGTTCCCATCCTGTAATCCTGCAGGATGCAGTTGCACCTTTTTGACTGCAGGTGTCACTGTTGGGTCAGCCAAAATCACCCCCCACAAATTAAAGGTCAGAATTCCTGCTGAGGGCTTAAAATTTGCAAAAAAAACCCAACCAAATAAATGTGAGGTTATGATTTAGAAAATGCATTTCTGGTAAATTCAACGAAGTATTAACTCAGTTCTTTAAAAGATATTTTAAATGCTGCCTGCATTTCCCACGCCCACTCCCCTCCACTGGAAGCGGCCGCTCAGGATCAGAATGTGCTGAATTAACTGCAGAACATATTCCTGTGATAATAACTTAATACGAATAGGGTTGAAGGCGGTGATTGGTGTGCCTATCCCAAAGAGCTTATGAGGAGGGTAGGGGGCTGTGTGACCCATTGAAAAAGCCGCACAAGGATTGGGAGGGGAAGGAGGGGGGGGGAGTGGGACTGACATCTAGAGGGAAACAAAATAAAAAGTTATTTAGCCCAGTAAGAGGAGAGTTTTCATTCCCCCCCCCCCCTTCCCCCTCCTCCCTATCACTTTGCATGCCCCACAGTCCAGGCTGCAAGAGTGAAAAGCAGAACTGGATTCATGCAGGAATCCTGTTCCGAGGGAATGGATCCTCAGAAGCTTAGCTGAGATTAGGTGGCGGAGCCGGTGGTGGGAGGCGGGGGTATTGCTGGGCAGACTGTGCCCTGAAAAAGACAGATACAAATCAAGGTAAGGTATACACAAAAAGTAGCACATATGAGTTTATCTTGTTGGGCAGACTGGATGGGCCGTGCAGGTCTTTTTCTGCCGTCATCTACTATGTTACTATGCCTCACCGCAGACGATGGTGTTGTGTTAGACACCTGTGTAATGTGTAAGTGAGACACACAGGCATAGCAACAAAAGGAAAGAGAGGGGGTGTGTCTCTTTGCATTTGTGCCTACCTGTCTCTGTGTCTCTCTCTGTTATGTGTGTGTGGCAGCTGCAGAGAGAGCAGAAGCTGTAATTAACAGCATGGCTGCTGAGCTGCTAAGGTACAGCCTGCTCTGCTTTGATCCCCAGTAAACTCTCCCTCTCTGCACTTTCACCAGTTTTCAGAGAGAGAGAGAGGGGGATTCAGCTTTCTGCCTGCTGTATTCTTTTCTAAAAAGGGTGAGGGGGTAAAAGAGAGCCACCCCCCCTCCCCAGGATCATCATCTGACCTGTATTTCACAATCAAACATCCACTCTTCTGCTTATAAGAGCTAGTGGCCAGCCAGCCTCTCTTGCCATGCCGAGCTGCCTGTTAGCCGGGGTAATTGCTGAGAACAGAAGCCCTGCTTATTGTGACGGCCACTTAACTAAAGCCTTCTCATCCAGGGCTCTCGGTTGATCGCTCCAACAAGCAGAAGACAAAAATCCATAATTATGTAATACGGGAGAGGCGGAAAGGCCCAGAACACCTGCTTCTCATTTCTGTGTTCAGCCCCAAGGCTTGCTTCAGCTGAGACTGCTATGGTGGTGGATGTCACTTGCCCTCTCCTGAGAAAAGAACATTTTGGGGAAAGCAGAACTTTCCTGGGATAGATACGCAGCGCTGTACAATTTAACATAGAAAGACAGTCCCTGCTCAAAGAGCTTACAATCTAAAGGACAAATGTACAGTGCTGAGAAGTCACAAAACCGCTGTTTGTCCAAACCAAATTCTTCCCCCCCCCCCCCCCACACACACTAAAAAAGTCATTCCAGCCACAGCAGGACTTTTCACACCCCCTTTCCTTGTCATTTTAATAACCATTTTCTGATTTCCTGAGCTATTTATGTTTTCATTGTCATTTCCTTTAATACTTTTTTTAATCTTTGCTTTGTTATTTTGTTACTCTTTCTCTGTCAATTAATACAAAAGAATAAAAGTCATAATGAGTTAGACCAAGGTCCAACATAGCGTTGCCCTACTGGGACAGATCCAAGGTCCATCAAGCCCAGTATCCTGTTTCCAACAGTGGCCAATCCAGGTCACAAATACCTGGCAAGATCCCAAAGAGTAGCAACATTCCATGTAGAACTGCAAACAATAGCAAGATTCTGGAATCCTAAAGAGTAACAAGATTCCATGTAGAATCCCAAAGAGTAGCAAGATTTCATTCAGAATTCCAAGTACATAAGTAGATAAGTGTTGCCATACTGGGACAGACTGAAGGTCCATCAAGCCCAGTATCCCATTTCCAACAGTGGCCAATCCAGGTCACAAGTACCTGGCAAGATCCCGAAACAGTAAAACACATTTTATGCTGTTTACCCTAGAAATAAGCAATGGGTTTTCCTAAGTCCATCTTAATAATGGCTTATGGACTTTTCTTTTAGGAAATTATCCAAACCTTTTTAAAATCCATCTCCAACAAGCTAATTCCAAAAAAAAAAAAGGTCTATTTCTCATAGCTCACTTCCAAAGATGAGCAATACCTCTTCCAGGTCTACCTAGTTAATCATTTTTGTAGATGATGGCAAAAAAACCTATCCCGTCTGCTCAGGTGTCTTCTTCTCAAGTTCTCTAGAATAGATGACCATATGAATTGTCAGATTTAAACCCAGGCTAGCCCCACACCCAGCCTCTCAGTGTCATCCTGATCAATATCCTCTACTTAGGTCTCAATCATGCCTAAACTCTGACCTCCACCATCTGGAAGGTTATTTCAGATCTTGTCATAACCGTTTAATAGCACCAAACTTTATAATAATCCACCCAGCCACTAGTAACATCGTGACGGCTGAATGGTCCCGTCCAGTCTGCCCACCAGTCCCATTCATTCTCAATTCAAGATTAAATCAACAATGAATGTGATATTACATACTTGATCGTGGTCTTTCTTTGGTGATTCTGGGACACAGACCGTACAAGAAAACAGAAGGGAGCCTCCACGGAGAATCAAAGCAAAACAGCAAAATCAGAGTCTCATATTCATATCAGGGACCCGATCCTGTCACAAGGATTGTTTGGCTGTTTCTTTGTTCGCTCTGTGGATTAACTTGTTTTTATAACCGCGTGCATACATAAAAGATTTATTCAAGCCAAATCAGCTTCTTCTCAGAGAAAGTTGATTGTGACCCCTGAGGCAGGTGCTTTGGCGTCGAAACACGGACCGTGTCGGGCAGTGCCGTAGCGAGGGCTAATGGCACCCGGGGCGGGTCGCCGCTGCGCACCCCCCGGATGCAGCACGGAGTGACCCCCCCCTCTGCGGTGCACCCCCCCCGAGCGCAACCCCCCCTGGACCGCATTCTTACCTGCGGGAGGGCCGATCCGCCCCGAGTGCACGTCACTCGGAGCTGCGTCGGCCCCGCTGGTTCCCTGCTCTCTCTGCCCTGGAAGAGCAGAGGGAGCAGTGAACCAGTGGGGCCGGCACCCCCCGAGCGCGTGCACCCGGGGCGGACCGCCCCTCCTTCCTACGCCACTGGTGTCGGGTCCTCGATATGAATATTCTGAATAAACTGTTTCTTGATATTATCTCCCTATCGGTTTGCGCATTTGTCAGCCTCCACTTTTGCTGTTTTGCTTTTACACAGACCGAACAAGCCAGACCAGCTCTGGCCTTAGTTGACGCAGCCAGAGTTGCCCTCTAAGCACCACTTGCCATGCAAACACACATGCAACCCTTTAAGTTTTGTTTCTTATGCCATCCTCGCTACGGCACTGCCCGACACGGTCCGTGTTTCGGCGCCAAAGCGCCTGCCTCAGGGGTCACAATCAACTTTCTCTGAGAAGAAGCTGATTTGGCTTGAATAATGGTGGGGGGAAGAGGGGTTGGTGGTTGAGAGGCTAGGATAGGGGAGGGCAGACTTATACGGGGTCTATGCCAGAGCCGGTGATGGGAGGCGGGAAATACTGCTGGACAGACTTATACGGTCTGTGCCCTGAAAAAGACAGGTACAAATCAAGGTAAGGTATACACATATGAGTTTATCGTGGGCAGACTAGATGGACCGTGCAGGTCTTTTTCTGCCGTCATCTACTATGTTACTATGTATTAGAGATCGTCTGTGTTCATCCCAGGCCTTTTTAAATTCCGTCACAGTTTTGTTTTCTCCACCGCCTCCCTCGGTGCCCCCTCCCTGCCCATCTTCAAATCCTCGCTCAAAGCCCACCTCTTCAATGTCGCCTTCGGCACCGACCTAACCACTACACCTCTATTCAGGAAATCTTGACTGCCCCAACTTGACATTTCGTCCTTTAGATTGATAAGCTCTTTGGAGCAGGGACCGTCCTTTTTGTTAAACTGTACAGCGCTGCGTAACCCTAGTAGCGCTCTAGAAATGTTAAGTAGTAGTAGTATTACATATAGCAGTGATTTAACCAGAGCTGAGATTGTGATGTCATAATGCCTCATTCCACCAATGCCTAAGAGCCAACCTCATCAGTGATGTCACAATGGCTTGATTGTCCTATATTTGTCTCACTCTTATCTATTAGATTGTAAGCTCTTTGAGCATGGACTGTCTCTCTTTGTTAAATTGTACAGCGCTGCGTAACCCTAGTAGCGCTCTAGAAATGTTAAGTAGTAGTAGTAGTAATATTTGGGGTGCTCAAGCACCCACAGAGTTGGCTCCTATGCTCAGGAGGGCATTCCAGATATCAGCCACCTTCTCCATGAAAAAGCATTTTCTGACATTACTTCTAAGTCTACCACCCCGCAACCTCAAATCATGTCCTCTAGTTATGCCATTTTCCCTTCTCTGGAAAATATTTGTTTCTATATTAATACCTTTCAAGTATTTAAACATCTGTAGCATATCGTAGTACAGCAGTCTGTAACCAGGGCCGGTCCTAGGGTCTCTGGCGCCCCCCAGCAGACTATGAGTTGGCACCCCCCCCCCCCCAATCTCCTTTCTCTCTTCTCCCACCCTGCCCCTGTCCAGCAATTCTCCTTCGCCCCATCCCTGGCCATACCGTGCCGCCCTTGGTACTTTAAATCTTTAATTTACCTCCGTTCCAGCAGCCGCATCATTTGAAAGCCTTCCTTCCCTTCGTGAGTTTGTTTCCTCAGAGTCCCGCCCTCGAGGAAATGACGTCAGAAGGCGGGACTGCGGAACGAACTAACGAAGGGAGGGAAGGCTAGAGACAGGGCAGGGCTTTCAAATGACACGGCTGTGGGAACTGAGGTAAATGAAAGATTTAAAGCACCAAGGGCGGCGCCCTTGAAGGCAGGCGCCCCCCTGCGGTGCTTACCCCGCTTACCGGGTTTGACTGGCCCTGTCTATAACGCCTCTCCGGTACTATGTAAGCCACATTGAGCCTACAAATAGTTGGGGAAATGTGGGATATAAATGTAACAAATAAATAAAAACTAAAATATCTCCCCTGTCCCTCCTCTCCTCCAGGGTATACTACATATTCAGGTCTTCCAGACTCTTTTCATATACCTTTTGGCACAAGCCTCATATCATTTTTGTCGCCTTCCTCTGTACCACTTCAAATTTTCTTACATCTTCAGCAAGGTATGGCCTCCAAAACAGAACAGTCCAATCTATGTTAGTCTTATAGCTCTGGCCATGCCATGCTCATTGTGGGTTAACCCCCACCCCAACAACCCACTCCTCTTTGGCCCTCGGTTTGTATTCTCCCCTCCCCCCCCTTTTTTTTTAGCCTTCTAAAGTTTCATATCACTGAGCACTTACTCAACCCCCCCCCCCCCTCCCTCATTTCTTCTGTCACCTTCCATCTGTTCCTTTTGATGGTTTTCTTTTCTCATTCTACCCTTTCTCCACTTTCTTTCCCCCCTCCCCCCTTTTTGGGTTGTTAATTTGTATTTTTTTCCAGCTTTGTTTTTCTTTTGTTTTGTCCTTCTGTTTCTGCTTTTTATGACTGCATTTGACTTTAGTGTGTTTTTTTTTGTTTTCTTGTTGTTCTCTTAAAAAAACACAAGGGCAGTGGATCTGCAAGGACAGCCACACTGGGGCAAACACCAGGAGCAGATGCTGTGGTGAATAAACTTCTTTGGACTTTCTCTTGGCGATCTGCTCCTTTGTTTCTTTTTCTTTTGTCATTTTTATTGCCTCATCATATATCTCTTTATTGTGTGTGTTTTATGCTCCTACATGTATATTAGATTGTAAGCTCTTTGAGCAGGGACTGTCTTTCTTCTATGTTTGTGCAGCGCTGCGTATGCCTTGTAGCGCTATAGAAATGCTAAATAGTAGTAGTAGTAGTAGTAGTAATAGTAATAGTAATATGTTGGTTCATGATTGTGTCCTTACCAGGAACCTACTCACTAGGGCAATCCCTCCTTTTGGCACACATAAGAGATACAGGCTCTTACCCTTAATTAGGGGCCACAAACTGGAAATAGAAACGTTGCCAGACATACCCTGAACCGGGGGAACCTAAGATGCAGTGAAAGAGCTGAAAAAGAAACGTACCTCCTCTGATACTGTGTGTGCACAATCCAGAGACAAAAGAGATACACGTTTTGCAAAGGTGAGGAAAAAAAAAAAAACCTAAGACTGCCCACAATAGTGTCAGCACAGTTTGCATGCACTGGATTTAAAAATAAATGCTTAATAGATAATGTGTAGGAAAATGACTATGCAATCATTGAAGGGGAAAGTGTCATACTTTAGCAACACGTACAAATTTGTCATGCCAATAAAGTTTCTTGAATCTGTCTTCTGTGCTCCTGTGAGTGGGGTTTTTTTTTTTTTGTGCGTGTTTGTATCCGTGTCTGCGTCTTCTTGTCCCGATCTGCCCTCGCCTTTCCTTCCAGACCTACCCCGGAGTCCGATTCTGCCGATCCTGACGGCGCATTCCAGCGTCCATGCTTTGGCTGCCTGTCGCTTGGCGACTCCGGATTGCAGTGCTCGCTGCCTCCAGGATTTGCAGCATTCCGCCAGCCCTTTCTCTTTCTCATTATCTCCTCTGTCGCTGCCCCACCTTTTCTCCTCCCCCCTCCTCCGTCGCGATCCTCCTCCATCCCAGCCAGCAGCCTGGAGACACAAACCAGGAGGATCCCTTGCCTATAGCACAACTCATACTCATATACACACACACACACCAGCCTGCCTCATGCTGTCCCCTCACTCTTTCCCTAAAACCCTGGGGATCAGACCCGCAGCTGATGAGGTGAACAAATTCAAGAAGACCTGGACCAGAGCTGGACCCAAAAACACCTAAAGAAAAGTAGAGCGAAGTTTATTCTCCCTTTAGCCCTGGGATCTCCGCAGCCAGGCGTGGGGAGGAAAAGTTTGCCCCATAAGCCACGGAGCAGAAAGAGACTTTGCAACTTGTCATTTTTCTCCAAATATCTGTAGTCCTATGGATTTAATGTTTCGTATCTTTTTAAGAAGGGGAAACGAAGGCAAAGGAAAGAAGGGGGGATCGTGAGCCCCCCCTCCTCTCCCACCCATATTGAGATTTCTTTATTTTTTTTCTCGCTGTGGCTACTTTGGGAGGGGGGGGACCATGGCCTCGGGGATGTGTCTGGAAGGGTTTTGCATCGGCTTGATCTTGTCCCTGCTGGAGCTCTGGATCATCTCAGCCCTGAGTCTGGAACCCATCTACTGGAACTCGTCCAATAAGAAGTGAGTGCAAGGCGGGGGGGGGGGGGGGGGGGGGGGTCATTGTATTGCTCTGTTAAGAATAAAAAAAAAAGGAGGGGGGGTTGTGTGTATATAGTGTATAAGTATAGGTGAGGGTTGTTACATCGACCAGCCCGGTATCTATTTATGAACATCAAAGGTTAACTTGACTGCGAGAAAAGTGTCAGTCCCAGACGGTTTCCTTGTTCTGCTGGAACTTTTCTCCCGATTTCCACCGTTCGTTCATTCATTCCTTTCTTTCGTTTTCTGCTTCCCATTTCTCTCTCTTTTTTTTTTTCCCCCAGCCCTCGTTTGCCCGTTCCTTGTTCTTTCCTTCCCCCCCCCCCACTTTCTTCTTTCTTTGCTCTCACCTTCTCACGCCTCCCTTTCCCTCCCTTCAGAATTTTGAAAAAAAAAATATTCTTCCATTGTTCACGTTCACTCTTCTGCTGTCTTCTCTCACCTTGTCTCATTTCTGTTTCCCGTCATCGTGTGCTTTTCTTCTCTTATCTCTTAAATCATTTTTTTTCTTTCTGCCTTTGCCTTCTGAAAACCTCAGCGCCTCCTTTTCCTTTCTTGTTACAATTTCCCATCCCTGCTTAAGAGAACTCAGCAGCACTTCCAAAAATAGTCCCCCCCCCCCCCCCCCTGCAAAATTCACAGCACCCAGGATCCTGTTAGGTTCTATGAAACAAATTAATCACATTTGTCTTCTCGGGCTGAAAAAGGTGCAGAATTAGCCGTGCAAGGGGTGGTGTGGTGTTTTGTTTTTTTTATACCCCCTGTTAAAATTGTAATACCACCGACCAGGTTGTGGATCAGAACCGTTTAAACTTTTTGGCATCTTTAACTATTTTTAATGCTGCTCAAGCAGGGTGGGGGACGGGGAAATGGTCTTTGAAGTGGATGCACTTCTGAGTCTATTTTTTCCTGTGTGCCCCCACCTTGTGAGTGGGTTTTAAAAGAGGATCTGAAGGGGTGGGGGCATAGAAATAAAGAGACTTTTTTTTTGTGAGCTGGTTTGTAAGATGGGAGCATCTGGTAACAATTCTATAAGTTCAGAGCCCAGAACGAATTTAAACTTTTTTTTTTGTTGTTTTAATTTAAAAATGCCGAGCCCAGTTTTTTCCCCCTCCGGCATCACCCCTTGTGGGGGTCAAACCAAAGGCGCTGCACTCAGCCACTCCAGAGAGAGATATATAACCCCCTCACGTGAAGTCAGAAAAAGGTGAGGAAGATGCGTTTCAGAAAAGTTTTACTGGGGGATCTGCAAGCTCTCTTTCAACAAATGGAAAAAAAATATATATATATTTTTTTTCCAAGTGGGCTTTTTTTTTTTTTGAAGGGGTTGGGGGAGGAAGGTTGAACGTATTTTTTTTTCTTTCCATCTGCTTTTAGTGTTGTGTGTTTTGGCTTGGGCAGGGGCCGGTGTAAAAGGACATTAAGTACTATTCCCCCCCCCCCCCCACTTCAGTTAACTTTTGCACGCCTTCCGAGATTTTGAGAAACTCAACGCGCGCGATCACCCCAACCCGGTGCTTCCCAGAACAATCCTGTGAAAATGCAGATTTTGGACGTCATACGTTTAAAAATGATAACTGTGTCTTTGTTTTGTAAATAAATTTCAAAGGCTATTGACAAGAGTAACGGGGCTGTCTGCAAACTGGGTCCTTCCTGAGGGTGAAAGTAGTTGCTGCTGATTCTTTGAGTTTGGGCAGCTGGCTGTACCTATTGTTTTGCTTTTGGCTGCCCTAGGCGACTGCCTGCTTTGCCTAGTGCTTGGGTCGTCCCCGGGCTTGAGGGACGTGTATATATTTATTTATCAAATAAGATACAGTTCCATGCCGCCGCAGGTAAGAGGGTGGGGGGGAATAGAACAGAAACCAGAGACTAGTTTCACACAAGTGTTTCAGATTTCCTTCTGGGTGGAAAGGAGCTAAGGAACAAAGGGGGGCATTGAAAATGTAAACATTTAACCATAATAATTGTACAGGGGAGTTAGAAGTGGGAGTCCACAGGGCTGTAAGAAACGCTGTAACCCAGTCCATATACCCTGGAGAATTCGAACCTACACATTCCATGAACTGCAGGCAGGTTCTCATGAGGTGGGCAGTGGCTCCTCTCAATAAAGCCTTTGGAATCAAAGTGTAGCTTTATTGTGGGGGAGACATGTATATAGGGCCATATTTAAAAATGGGGTTGTGTTTATGCAGCACTAACAGCCCACAAAGTTATAGGAGGCATTGTTGTGTAAATACAGCACTGACTGTGCACATGGCTGTATGAAGTATTATTGTATCTATACAGCACTGACGGTGTGCGCAGGGCTGTGTGAGGCATTGTATTTATACAGCACTGACGGTGTGCGCAGGGCTGTGTGAGGCATTGTATTAATACAGCACTGACAGTGTGCATAGTGCTGTATGAGGCATTATTGAGTTTATATAGCAGTGACGGTGTGTGCAGGTCTATATGAGGTATTATTGTAGTTATACACTGACAGTGTGCATAGGGTGTATGAGGTATTACTGTATTTGTATATCACTGATGGTTTATGCAGGGCTGTATGAGGCATTATTGAATTATATAGCACTGATGGTGTGTGCAGGTCTATATGAGGCATTATTGCATTTATATAGCATTGATGGTTTGCACAGGGCTATATAAGTCATTATTGTATTTATATTGCACTGACAGTGTGCATAGGGTGTATGAGGTATTAGTGTAGTACTGACGGTGTATGCGGGGTTGTATAAGGCATTATTGCATGTATGTAGCACTGACAGTGTGCACGGGTTGTATGAGGTATTATTGTATTTATACATTGGTGACAGTGTGTGTAGAGCTGTTTGAGGTACTATTGTATTTATGTAGCACTGATGGTGTACACGGGGCTGTATGAGGCATTATTGTATTTATATAGCACTGACAGTGTGCACAGGTTGTATGAGGTACTATTGTATTTATGTAGCACTGATGGTGTACATGGGGCTGTATGAGGCATTATTGTATTTATATAGCACTGACAGTGTGCATAGGGCTGTATGAGGCATTATTGTATTTATATAGTACTGACAGCTTGCTTAGGGCTGTATGAGGTACTGTTGTATTTATATAGCACTAATGGTTTATACAGGGCTATATGAGGCATTATTGTATTTATTCAACACTGAAGGTTTACGCAGGGCTATACGAGGCATTATTGTATTTTTATATAGCACTGTCAGTTTACAGAGGACTGTATGAGATACTATTGTGTTTATACAGTATTGACACTGTGTGTAGAGCTGTATGAGGCATTATTGTATTTATATAGCACTGACGGTGTGCGCAGGGCTGTGTGAGGCATTGTATTTATACAGCACTGACGGTGTGCGCAGGGCTGTGTGAGGCATTGTATTTATACAGCACTGACGGTGTGCGCAGGGCTGTGTGAGGCGTTGTATTTATACAGCACTGACGGTGTGCGCAGGGCTGTGTGAGGCATTGTTGTATTTATACAGCACTGACGGTGTGCGCAGGGCTGTGTGAGGCATTGTTGTAGTTATAAAGCACTGGGTGCCATATATGGTATTATTATATTCCCATAAGGTATTATTATAATCCCAATTACCTTATATGGCTCCGAGCATACTGTCAGTGCTTTGTAAGTAAAATAATGCCTCATATTGCACAATGTACACCATGGGCATTCTATAAGTCTAATATCCCCTCATATCACTGACACATATCCCACCGGCGATATAAACATAATAATGTCTTGTATGGCACTGGATGGGGCCATATGTAAGCAGAAATCCCTCATTCTACTGTACACAACAGCATTAGTGCTTTATAAATAAATCACTACCTCACATGACCCATCTACATTATCAGCACCATTTAAATATCACGCCACCTAAAACAGCACCACACGCACCATCAGCATGGTCTACATATTGGACCAGATTTTATATATGACGCCTAAAAACTCAGCACGGAATAAATTTCCACCTGCACGTACTCTGTAAGTGGTGTCTATATTTAGGCGCGGTATACAGAATACGCTCAGCGCGTGAAATTATGCACATCCATTTACACCAAGGGAAGTGTGGTGCAAATGCCGATGTGTAAATTTAGGCACACGGGGGCATATTCTGTAACAGTGAATGTAAATTTTTGGAGACCCACGAAATGCCCATTTCCCTCATCCATAACCACGCCCCTTTTTGACTGTGTGCAAGGCGCAGTGCGTTACAGAATACAGTTAGCAAGTTGTGCGCGTAAATTCTAATTACTAACATAGTAAATGACGGCAGATAAAGACCTGTACGGTCCATCCAGTCTGCCCAACAAGATAAACTCATTTTACATGGTATGTGATACTTTATACCTGAGTTTGATTTGTCCTTGCCTTTCTCAGGGCACAGACCGTAGAAGTCTGTCCAGTACTGTTCTTGTACTAAGTTCTGAAGCTAACATCGAAGCACCTTAAAATTTACGCTCCAGCCCATCCATATCTATTCAGTCACGATCAGGGCATAGACCGTAGAAGTCTGCCCAGCATTGTTCTTGTACTAAAAGTTCTGAAGATTCTGGAATCCTAAAGAGTTACAAGATTCCAGAATCCCAATTAGTAGCAACATTCCATCTAGAACCCCAAAGAGTAACATAGTAAATGACGACAGATAAAGACCTGTACGGTCCATCCAGTCTGCCCAACAAGATAAACTCATTTTACATGGTATGTGATACTTTATACCCGAGTTTGATTTGTCCTTGCCTTTCTCAGGGCACAGACCGTAGAAGTCTGCCCAGTACTGTTCTTGTACTAAGTTCTGAAGCTAACGTTGAAGCACCTTAAAATTTACACTCCAGCCCATCCCTATCTATTCACTCATGATCAGGGCATAGACCTCAGAAGTCTGCCCAGCTCCCGTTTTGTTTCCCAATTACCAGTGTCGCCACCCAATCTCCGCTAAGATTCCGTAGATCCATTCCTTCTAAGTAGGATTCCTTTGTGTTTATCCTACGCATATTTGAATTCCATATGCTCGGTGCCACATAAGGTATTATTATATTCATATGGTGCTAAGTCTATACGGGGCTATAGAATAACACCTCATATCGACCAATGTAGATTGTCAGCGCCATATTAACACCTGCATACATCAGCACTTTATTAATATAACATGATCTCTCTCATATTTATTTATTTGTTGCATTTGTATCCCACATTTTCCCACGTATTTGCAGGCCCAGTGTGGCTTACATAGTGCAGTAGTGGCAGTCGCCAACACCGGCAAGAACAGATACAAAGTGAGGTTAAGACAGGCTAATGATCAGATTTGATAGACGTATTGGGGGTCAAGGGGAAGAGTAGGTTAGGTTATGTCCAACATGAACATTTATATTGATGTATTACAGGGTTAAACCAAGAGAAAGGCATAGCGAAGGTGACACCTCTTCAATGTCGCCTTCAGCACCTAATCACTTCATCTCTTCTCAGGAAATCTCATCTACCCCAACTTGACATTTCGTCATTTAGAGTGTAAGCTCTTCTGAGCAGGGACCGTCCTAATTCGTTAATTTGTACAGCGCTGCGTAACCCTTGTAGCGCTCTAGAAATGTTAAGTAGTAGTAGTAGTAGCGAAGGTGACAAGGTGGATGATGTCGATGAAACTACTACTGATCTCAAAAAAAAAGTTCACAGCAAAAGTTGATTGCTAAAGATTGGAGTCCAGTCTTCTTTATCAATAAACTCTTGCTGTGAACTTTGTTTTGAGTCCAGATGTAGTTTCATCGACATCATCCACCTTGTCACCTTCGCTGTGCCTTTCTCATGGTATTACAGGGTTAGGCATTTAGGTTGAGTCGTTGGATTATGCCTTTTTGAACAAGTAAGTCTTTAGGAGTTTCCGGAAGATTAGATGGCCGTATGTTGTTTTCACAGCGGTCGGAAGCGCGTTCCATAGTGGTGTGCTTATATAAGAGAAGCTGGATGCATAGGTTGACTTATATTTAAGTCCTCTGCAGCTTGGGCAGTGGAGATTTAGCTACGCTCGAGTTAATTTTGTTGTGTTTCTGGTTGGTAGGTCTATGAGGTCTATCATGTATCCCGGGGCATTGCTGTAGATGATCTTGTGAACCAGAGTGCATATCCTGAACGCAATACGTTCTTTGATTGGGAGCCAGTGCAGTTTTTCTCGTAAAGGTTTGGCGCTTTCGAATCTTGTTTTTTTTTCCGAATATAAGCCTGGTTGCTGTGTTTTGAGCAGTTTGGAGTTTCTTTATGATTTGTTCTTCACGTCCCGCGTAGATTCCGTTGCAGTAATCTAGATGACTTAGTACCATGGATTGCACTAAGTTGTGAAATATTTCCCACGGGAAGAAAAGTTTGACTTGTATGGTCCCAAGTGCCCTGTCAGCACTGTATGAATACAATAGCACTCCATATGGCCCTGTGCACTCTGTCAGTCCCATATAAACTGTGCCTCATGCTCTGTCAGTACTAAGTAAATATTATAGTGGAGGAGTAGCCTAGTGGTTAGGGTGGTGGACTTTGGTCCTGAGAAACTGAGTTTGATTCCCACTTCAGGCACAGGCAACTCCTTGTGACTCTGGGCAAGTCACTTAACCCTCCATTGCCCCATGTAAGCCGCATTGAGCCTGCCATGAGTGGGAAAGCGCAGGGTACAAATGTAACAAAAATAAAATAGATACTATTGGAGATTCTACATGGAATGTTGCTACTATTGGAGAATCAACATGGAATGTTGCTACTATTGGAGATTCTACATGGAATATTGGAGATTCTACATGGAATGTTGCTACTATTGGAGATTCTACATGGAATGTTGCTACTATTGGAGATTCTACATATTTCACTAGCAACATTCCATGTAGAATCTCAAATAGTAGCAACAGTGGAGGAGTGGCCTAGTGGTTAGGGTGGTGGACTTTGGTCCTGAGGAACTGAGTTCGATTCCTGGAACAGACAGCTCCTTGTGACTCTGGGCAAGTCACTTAACCCTCCATTGCCTGCCGCATTGAGCCTGCCATGAGTGGGAAAGCGCGGGGTACAAATGTAACAAAACAAACAAAAAAAAGTACTTCATATGACCTCATATACACCATCTGTGCCTTAGAAATATAATAACCTCATACAACTTCTCCCACACTATCAGTGCTGTATAAATGTAATGATACCTGTTATGGCCCCGCACACAGGGTGAGCATAGAGCCGTATGAAGCGTTATCATATTTGTGCAGCGCCAACCGCTTGCCCAGATCTGTATTTATATAGCGGGACGGTGTAAGCTGGTATTTTTATGGTGCTGGTGATGCGTACAGGGCTGTGTGAGGTTTGGTACCTGTGGCATGTGTGGGGCTGTATGAGGTGGTGGGATTTTTGTACTGTGCTGTCAGTGTACACAGCACTGTACTTGGTGGCAACACTTTATGAGGCTGACGGCCTGTACTGAACCATACAAGGGGTTATGCTTATACAGCACTAACAGTGCAAAAGGTGATGTTTGAGGTATTGTTTCAGATAGCTTAGAAGGCGTACATTCTAGGCTGTGAGCCTCTCTAATTTGCTGGGCTGAGCCCAAGTTGGTGCACAGTGTCTGACTCACTCAGCTGATTCTGAGGTACTGTGGTTTATGAGTGTCCATGGCGTTCTGGACTGAGCCTCAAAGCGGGACGTGATTGCAACTTGCTGTGCTGAGCCTCAGGGCGCTGAAAGCAGGAAGTGACTGCGACTTGGCTGTGCTGAGCCTTAGGGCACTGAAAGCAGGAAGTGACTGCGACTTGATGGGCTGAGCCTCAGGGCGCTGAAAGCAGGAAGTGACTGCGACTTAGCGGGCTGAGCCTCAGGGCGCTGAAAGCATGAAGTGACTGCGACTTGGCTGTGCTGAGCCTTAGGGCGCTGAAAGCAGGAAGTGACTGCGACTTGGCTGTGCTGAGCCTCAGGGCACTGAAAGCAGGAAGTGACTGCGACTTGGCTGTGCTGAGCCTTAGGGCGCTGAAAGCAGGAAGTGACTGCGACTTGATGGGCTGAGCCTCAGGGCGCTGAAAGCAGGAAGTGACTGCGACTTGATGGGCTGAGCCTCACGGCACTGAAAGCAGGGAGTGACTGCGACTTGGCTGTGCTGAGCCTTAGGGCGCTGAAAGCAGGAAGTGACTGCGACTTGGCTGTGCTGAGCCTCAGGGCGCTGAAAGCAGGAAGTGACTGCGACTTGGCTGTGCTGAGCCTCAGGGCGCTGAAAGCAGGAAGTGACTGCGACTTGGCTGTGCTGAGCCTTAGGGCGCTGAAAGCAGGAAGTGACTGCGACTTGATGGGCTGAGCCTCAGGGCGCTGAAAGCAGGAAGTGACTGCGACTTGATGGGCTGAGCCTCACGGCGCTGAAAGCAGGGAGTGACTGCGACTTGCTGTGCTGAGCCTCACGGCACTGAAAGCAGGGAGTGACTGCGACTTGCTGGGCTGAGCCTCCCTCAGGGCACTGAAAGCAGGGAGTGACTGCGACTTGCTGGGCTGAGCCTCCCTCAGGGTGCTGCAGGCTAGGAGTGTCAGTGACTGGACTGAGTTTGATCCCAGCGTTGAGCCCCTTCCTTGCCATTTGCACCTTCCCTACCTTCCTGTGCCAGTGATCTCATTGTGATGTCTGCACTCCCGGGGGAAGTAAAAGTGTTGAATTATTGTGAGTGTTTTTAAATGGCAGCTGCTTTGTCAGTCTGTAAAGGTTACACAGCTTTTTTTTTCTTTTCTTTTTTTTTGCCTAGATCAGAAAGAAAAGCAATATAAAAAAATGTGGTGTGTAACATCTGGTAAAGATTGTAAGACCCATTTTCCTCAGTTCATCTCTCCCTGCTGCAATTCTGCAGAGCCAACCCCCTCTCCAGCTTCCCCCTGCGCTCCTCACAGATAAGAGAGAGGACGTTAGGTCAGTTCTTTGCTCACAGAGTGGCACAAAGCCGGCCTGGGCAAATTGGGATGCCTTAATGCAGCGCCTGGTGACATCTCAGAAGGCTGATTTCTCCCCTTCCCTCCCTCCCCCCCCCCCCAAGAGGTGGCACTAATTCAGTTTTTAAATCTGTGCCCCCAGATGTTGGCACAAAACCACAGTTCTGCCTGCGTGATCCAGGAAGCTCAGCCCCAGGAGTGAGACAGAAAACCGTGCCACCCAGTCCTAAATGTGCCATCCATTTCCAAAGGTGATAGACTCTGTGTCCCATGTCTCCTGAGTCATCCAGGCTTCGTGCCCCTTTACTCATTTTCTGAGCCATTTATTCATTTATTAGGGTTTATTTACCGCCTTTTTTGAAGGAATTCACTCAAGGCGGTGGAGGTAGAAGGCTGTGTATCCCTGTGCCCATTTGGTCCTAGAAGTGACAGGCTCTGTATCCTTGTATCTGAGCCTTCCAATCCTAGATGTCACAGGTTGTGTGTCAGAGGTGACTGTCCCTGTACCCATCTCTCTGTCCCCTCAGTCTTCCAATCCTAGAGGCAACAGGCTGCATGGCCCTGTGTCCAGCTCTTGAATTCTCCAGTCCTGGCGGTGAGAGGTTCTCTGTCCTGATGCCCATCCCCAGTGTCATCTGGTCCTAATTGTGACAGGCTCTGTATCCCTGTGCCCACCCTGACTTACCCAGCTCTAGAGGTGACAGGCTGTGTGTCCCTGTTCCCATCTCCTAAATCCTCCAGTCCTAGAGGTGACAGGCTCTGTCCTGTGCCCATCTCCTAAATCCTCCAGTCCTAGAGGTGACAGGCTCTGTCCCTGTGCCCATCCCCTGAATCCTCTTGTCCTAGAGGTGACAGGCTCTGTGCCCCTGTTCCCATCCCCTAAATCCTCTTGTCCTAGAGGTGACTATTTATTTATTTATGGCATTTATACCCCGCTCTTTCCCGCTCGATAGCAGGCTCAGTGCGGCTTACAGGATGTGGTACAGAGTATCATAGAGATAACACAAAGTAAGATACAAGGTGTGTTACAAAGTTCTGTGTCCTTGTGCCCATCCCCTGGATTCTCTTGTCCTAGAGTTGACTAGTTCTGTGTCCCTGTATCCATCCCATGTCATCCAGTCCTAGAGGTGACAGGCTCTGTGTCCCTCCCCTAAATCCTCCAGTCCTAAAGGTGACAAGCTCTGTGTTCCTATACCCATCCATCCCTGAATCCTCTTGTCCTAGAGGTGACAGGCTCTGTATCCCTGTGCCCATCCCCTGAATCCTCCAATCCTAGAGATGAGAGACTCGCGTGCTCTGCTCTCACATGCTGCCTGCTGAGTTCTCAATAAACAGAAAGTTGGGGGGGGGGGCTGGTATTTCACCTGCAGAGATGCTCCGGAACCAGTAGGTCCGGGTTTGGCTGCGGCAGCCGGGATTCTCAGAGCCGGCACCTCTGGGTGCTGGAGAGCTGAGTGTTGTGGCGGTGTCTGAAAGCTGAGACCGCGTAGGGGGAGGTGCTGCCTGCAGGCACAGCTGTGGTAGAAGAAGACAGCTTGTTTTTCCATGACTCTTAATAAAGATAATGAATCTCTTATCTCCCTTCTTTCTGAAAAGATGTTTTTTATAAGAAGAGGTCGTCCTTTTTAAAGAGATTACATCCGCAGGGATAAACCGGCCTTCTGATGCTGAGAGTCTTGGATAGAGAGACCTGCTGGTTCCGAACAAAATCGCTAAGGTTACGAATCCGTTTCTTAAGTAAGAAGTTATGGCCCAATACTGAAAAGCCAGTCAATAATTTTCAGCTGCCGAAAATCATTACAGACCACAACAGCGCTATTCCTGTAATCCTATAAAGTTACGCACACAATAGTCTTGATTATGCATATAACTTAATATAACAATTAGCTGGTAATTGGCATTAACAACCAGTTGGCTATAATTGTTAGTTGGCACTAATTGGAACTAATTAGTTCCGTGTATAACTGCCTTTATCGGGACTCTGGAAACTGTGTACGTGACTGCAAAGTGGGGAATGGGCATGAACCGTGGAAGTGCGTGGACGGTTCAGGGGTGTCCCTAGCACGTACATACATATCTTATAAGAGTACTATCAGCTATGCGCCTAACCGTCTACAGATAGCGAGCATTTGTCAGCCGTTGAGCTGGCATAAGTGGATTGTGAAAAATTGCAAGAGCATCTTACGAGACTGGGTATCCGAATGGCAGATGGCATTTAATGTGAACAAGTGCAAAGTGATGCATGTAGGGAAGAGGAACCCAAACTATAGCTACGTGATGCAAGGTTCCACATTAGCAGTCACCTACCAGGAAAAGGATCTAGGTGTCATCGTTGATGATCCGTTGAAACCCTCTGCTCAGTGGGCAGCGGCGGCCAAGACAGCAAATAGAATGTTAGGTCCCTCGAGCCCAGGTATCCTGTTTCCAACAGTGGCCCATCCGGGTCCCGAGAACCTGGCAAGATCCCAGAACAGTAAAACAGATTTTATGCTGCTTATCCTAAGTCCATCCTAATAATGAATGGGTTCTGGACTTTTCTTTTAGGAAATTAGCCCAAACCTTTTTTAAACACTGCTAAGCTAACTGCTTTTACCACATTCTCTGGCAACAAATTCCAGAGTTTCATTACACGTCTCCTGTGTTCTGCGGGAGTTTCCTCATTTTGTGCGGGAGATGGCCCTCCAGCGTGGGAGTCTCCACTCACTGCGAGAGACTTGGCAGGTCGGCAGTATTCAGCCGCTAAACAGATATATTATGTCCCTAAAGTTAGGCCTGCTAAATCGCAGACCTCACTTTAAATGAATAAACGTTTCTGGCGCATCACAAGAGAAACATATTCAGTGGTGCTAGTTAAAGAGATACCACTGACGGATTTATGAATACAGTCAAGTACCTGGGCTGACTCTTAGTTTAAGATGATGGCCGAGAACCGGCTGAATATCAGGCCCAGTTTTTCTTTGATCCTAAGAATGGGATATGTGGTTTTGCAGAATAGATCATTTTTGTGGGGGTGAGTCCTGCAAGTGGGGGGGGGGGGGGGGGGGAGGTAAGGAAAGAAGCTTACGGAAAATCATGCAGCCGTCTCCTCTTCTTCCCCTCGCTCTGATTCATATTTTATTCCTAAGGAGATATTCTAGTATTTGAAAGTTGTTCCTGCCCTTCAGTGCCCTCTTTTGTGAGCCCAAGTTAAAGCAGAGGGGAGGGGGAGGTGTCACCCTGTTGATATTTATTTACCCCTTTTTTTGAAGAAATTCACCCAAGGTGGTGTACAGCAAGAATAATCTGGACATAGACAATACAGCAGAAGAAAATATTCAAATAACAGTGTACATTATGGCCTAGTATGACAATGATTTTCAGCCCATGCTGGGCAGCGTTTTTAACGTGCCGTTCAACATGGTAAAAATTAGTCATCAAAAGACTAGAAACAGCCTGAGGAGGCAGGGCCTGGTGTTAGACATTCAGGGGCCCAGGGCAGAAACTGGGGAGGGGTCTCCAAAAGCTACCTGCAGGCTATGCCTCCTTTAGCTTGAGGTTGGCATGAATCGCTTGTTTACTCGTTCCAAAAAATACTGGGACTTGGGGGCACGCAATGAAGCTACAAAGTAGTAAATTTAAAACGAATCGGAGGAAATATTTCTTCACCAAAATGTGTAATTAAACTGTGGAATTCATAAGTACATAAGTATTGCTATTCTGGGACAGACCGAAGGTCCATCGAGCCCAGCATCCTGTTTCCAACAGTGGCCAATCCAGGTCACAAATACCCGGCAAGATCCCAAAAACGTACAAAACATTTTATACTGCTTATCCTAGAAATTAGTAGTGGATTTTCCCCCAAGTCCATTTGAATAATGGTCTATGGACTTTTGCTTTAGGAAGCCATCCAGACCTTTTTAAAACCCTGCTAAGCTAACTGCTTTTACTACATTTTCTGGCAAAGAATTCCAGAGTTTAATCACACGTTGCTAGAGAATGTATAAAAGCAGTTAGCTTAGCGGGGTTTTAAAAAAGTTTGGATAGCTTCCTAAAAGAAAAGTCCATAAGCATTATTAAGATGGACTTAGGGAAAATCCACTGCTTATTTCTCGGATAAGCCACATAAAATGTATTGTACTGTTTTGGGATTTTGCCAGGTACTTGTAACCTGGATTAGCCACTGTTGGAAACAGGATGCTGGGTTTGATGGGCCTTCGGTCTGTCCCAGCATGTGTTCCTAGGCTTGGGGCCCCCTGTGTCATGGGGGTCTGAGCAATTGCCCTATTTGCCACCGCCTAACACCGGCCCTGTGAGGGAGGGCTATAATGTGACTTCTGAACATACTGTCATTTCCTAGGGATGTCGCACTCAGAGGTCATTGAAAACTGGGGGAGGGGTGCAGGTGCATATCTGTGTCCCCCCCCCCCCCCCGAGGGCCCTGATGGGGTAATGCTAAACAGTTGGGATCCAAGGTGGAACCTAAGGGGTTGTTCTGGCTGGTGCCAGGTGCCCTGAAACTCTACCTCAGTGACATCACTCATTTTGGCCAAAGTGGCCCCTTGTGGCACTGGAGACCTGTGGAGTTGCTCTGCTTGCCCCAGGGCCGGTCCTAGGGTCTCTGGCACCCCCCTGCAGACTATGAGTTGGCGCCCGCGCGCCCCCCGCCCCCCCCCAGCATCTCCTTTCTTTCTTCTCCCACCCTGCACCTGTCCAGCGATTCTCCTTTGCCCCCATCCCCCGCCGCCCTTGGTGCTTTAAATCTTTAATTTACCTCCGTTCCAGCAGCCGCGTCATTTGAAAGCCCTGCCCCATCTCTAGCCTTCCCTCCCTTCGTGAGTTCGTTCTGCAGTCCCGCCCTCGAGGAAATGACGTCAGAAGGCAGGACTGTGGAACAAACTCACGAAGGGAGGGAAGGCTAGAGATGGGGCAGGGCTTTCAAATGACGCGGCTGCTGGAACGGAGGTAAATTAAAGATTTAAAGCACCAAGGGCGGCGCGGTATGGCGCTGCAGCAGCGCCCTTGAAGGCAGGCGCCCCCCTGCGGCGCTTACCCTGCTTACCGGGTTTGACCGGCCCTGGCTTGCCCATCCCCTAAAACCAGTGATTTGCATGTGAGGAGAGACGGGCATTGTCTGTGAAGGGTTTTGGTGATATAGGAGTTTCATTGAGACCAGCTTTTCTGAACAAGAGGCAGTAAATACACATAGCAAGGAGAGGCCCAGGAGTTGCTGCCAGGTCACCAGGGATCTCTCCTGTATTCATCTGGGATGATTCACCTCCTTTCATATCTGTCATTAGTGTCAATTTCCAGTAGGAACCTCTGATATCTCTTTCTGTCTCTCTGCTCACTTCAGTTTTCCCCTGAACCTTGGAGTACAGAGCAGCAGGGGCTCAGACTGTGCTGGGGGTGGGGAAGCAGAATCTAGTGAAGCTTAGAAGCTGTCCAAATTCATTAATTTCTTTATCCTGTTGTTTCCCTCTGAGGAAGCTGACACTTCTGATCATAACCCTCTAGTCTTTCTTCCTCGATTAAGCCTCTCTTCTCACTCCTCTGCTTACTGTCTTTCCTGTGTATTGTCTCCCTTTCTCTTTTCACGGTTTTTATGAATTACATAAGTACATAAGTATTGTCATACTGGGACAAACCAAAGGTGCATCAAGCCCAGCATCCTGTTTCCAACAGTGGCCAATCCAGGTCACAAATACCTGGCAAGATCCCCCCCCCCCCCCCCCCCCCACCAAAGTACAAAACATTTTATGCTGCTTATCCCAGAAATATTGGATTTTCTCCAAGTCCAATTTAATAATGATCTATGGACTTTTCCTTTAGGAAGCCGTCCAGACCTTTTTAAAACTCTGCTAAGCTAACCGCCTTTACCACATTTTCTGGCAACGAATTCCAGAGTTGAATTACATGTTGAGTGAAGAAAAATTTTCTCCAATTCGTTTTAAATTTACCGCTTTGTAGCTTCATCGCATGCCCCCTAGTCGTAGAATTTTTGGAAAGCATTAACAGACACTTCACATCTACCCATTCCACTCCACTCCTTATTTTATAGACCTCTATCATATCTCCCCTCAGCCGTCTTTTCTCCAAGCTGAAGAGCCCCAGCCGCTTTAGCCTTTCCTCATAGGGAAGTCGTCCCATCCCCTTTATCATTTTCGTCCCCCTTCTCTGCACCTTTTGTAATTCCACTATATCTTTGAACATGTACATAGTCATGGAGCCAAGTCGTAGCCTGATCAGAAGCTAAATGGAGTCTTGAAGTCTTCCTTGCAGTTCAGTCAGGGTACGTTCCTCGCAGTTAGGGTTATGGTTTGAACTGCATTGCAATTTCACTCAACATCTTAAAACTAAGCTCCGTCTCTGTATCCTTTCCAGATTTGTCTCTTCTTCTCATCATTACTTTATCCCTGCCCCCCTTTCTCTGCCTTCCTTTTCCTCTGCCCCCCTTTCTCTGCCTTCCTTTTCCTCTTTGAATTTCTCCATCCTTCTCACATAGGCTCGGAGATGTCTGGTGGGCAGATCAAGCTGTGGAGGGGTGATGCAGTACAGGGTCAAATTCCTGCAAGAAACAAAATGCAGTGTGGAATCGTTATTGAAATAACCAAAAAAATTCAAAAACGCTGCAGAGCAAATCAAACAGAAACTATATCAAATCCAATTTGCTCTAATTTCCAGATATAGATCAAGCAACTCTGATCTTACATAGAAACATGACGGCAGATAAAGGCCATGTGACCCACCCAGTCCACCCATCCTCTGTAACCCCTAATTCTTCCTGTTCCTAAGCGATCCCACATGCTTATCCCATGCCTTTTTAAACTCTGGAACAGTCCTCAACTCCACCACCTCCACCAGGAGGCCATTCCACACTTCCACCACCCTTTCTGTGAAATAATACTTCCTTAGGTTACTCCTAAGCCTATTCCCATTATGACATCACAATATGAGCTCTGATTACCAGAGACTGAAACTTTTCACACTAAGGGGGGAAAGTAAGCCAAGAATTGGACAATTGAGCCATTGTGACATCACTGATGAGGTTGGCTCTTAGGCATTGGTGGAATGAGGCATTATGACATCACAATATCAGCTCTGGTTACCAGAGACTGAAACACACTAAGGGGGGAAAGTAAGCCAAGAATAGGACAGTTGAGCCATTGTGACATCACTGATGAGGTTGGCTCTTAGGCATTGGTGGAATAGAAACATAGAAACATGACGGCAGATAAAGGCCATATGACCCATCCAGTCCGCCCATCCTCTGTAACCCCTAATTCGTCCTGTTCCTAAGCGATCCCACATGCTTATCCCATTCTTCTTTATATTGAATAATTAAACAAATGAAACCTCATAAGCCTAGGGCAGGGGTAGGCAACTCCGGTCCTCGAGAGCCGCAGGCAGGTCAGGTTTTCAGGATATCCACAATGAATCTGCAGGAGATAGATTTGCAAGCACTGCCTCCGTGGTATGCAAATTTATCCCCTGCAGATTCATTGTGGATATCCTGAAAACCTGACCTGCCTGCGGCTCTCGAGGACTGGAATTGCCTACCTCTGTCTGGCCTAGGGTACCTACATAGATGGACAACCCTTTACCAGGCTTTCATCGTAGGCTTCCGTCAGCCTTTGAAACCAACCGCAAAGCAAAACAACTCCCTATCGGAGAAAAAAAGCTTCGTAGCCAAAAAAAAAAAACAAAAAACAACCCAGAGGAAACTATATGAGTGATCAGAGTTGTAAGGCCAACATCGGTGTCCTAACTGTCCATAACTTCCAAACACAGTGCTGGAAGGAAACAAAATACATACCGGGCGTGTGCACAGCCAGAAATATATACGAAACAATTACTTAACTTCTCCACCCGGGTGGTGATAAACATCCGTCCTACAACCAGGGGGAACTCAAATCAACTTTGCTGGGGCCACGTGTCCATTTCCTTATTCCTCTGTATTGAAGTGCCATGTGTGATGGGGAAGAGTATAGCAGTGGGGGTATACTTTATTTATTTATTGCATTTGTATCCCACGTTTTCCCACCTCTTTGCAGGCTCAATGTGGCTTACAATACATCATGGATACTGGGAATGAGAAGAGGATATACATTTGTTTTTACAGAAGGATTTTGGGTTACATGGTCATGAAGTACAAGATAGTGGTATTACAGAAGACATTATCAGACAATAGAAATACAAGATAGTGGTGTAGCAGAGACATTAGACGCGTTACGACGTTACTGGGTGTATTTGGAGATTTTACATGTTTTGATCTTTGTGGTAAATGTTTTCAAAGAGATGAGTCTTTAGTAGTTTTGCGGAAGTTGGCCAGTTCATAGGTCGCTTTCAGATAGCGTGGTAACGCATCCCAGAGTTGCGTGCTCATGTAGGAGAAGGTAGAGGCGTGTATTAATTTGCATTTCAGACCTTTGCAATTGGGAAAATGAAGATTCAGGAATGTTCGAGAAGATTTTTTTGCATTCCTGGGTGGCAGGTCTATTAGTAGAAGAGTATAGCAGTGGGGGTATACTTCTGCCTACTTGGCCAAGGTGAAGGATCAGACAGTGAAATGTTAAAAGATGTTCCCATCGTATATCTGCTCTCGGTCCCTCAGCTCAGCTATATGGTAAGCCGTATTGTAGAAAATCTTTAGCATCAGATCTATGTTAGTTGAGTGTTCTAATGCATTCTTATAAGGTGTATTATGCTAACATAAATATCTCTGGTATTTGAATTCCAGTGCTGTTAAATGTGTATATTTTTGATACTGCTTCACGGTAGTTCTATTATTAGGTTTCAATTTACTGTTTTCAAGTTTACCTCATTTATTGTATTTATGTTTATTCTTGGTTATTTTACGATTGTTATGCTGTTAACAAACTTGTAAGTTTTATGTTAAACTGTACTTGATGTACACCGCCTTGGGTGAATCTCTTCATAAAGGCGGTTAATAAATCCCAATAAATAAATAAATAAAAAATAAAAAATAAATTAGAAAAACACAGTCGGCAGCACAATAACAATATTAGACGTTAATTACCCAGAGTATAATTGGATAAAACTCTCATCAGGACACGCTAAAGTTTCTAGATGCCATAAATGACTGATTCACGGAGCAGCTGGTCCTTGAACGGATAAGAAGGGGAATTACTCTAAATCTAGCCCCCATTGCAACAGAGGACCTGGTGGAGCTGTTTGGCAATAATGATCGTAATGCAATCAAAGTTGACGTAATTAGGGAAGGGAAGGCATTAAACAAAAGTACATCAATAACATTTAATTGTTTTCTTTTCACGTCTAGCATTCGTTTCCATATTACATATTGTAATACTTAATCATTTATTTTGTTATTACTACTTAATGTATACTATCCCGCATCACTGTTTGTACTGTTAATTACGATATGCTGTTGGCCAGATTGAACATGATCTATTGGGATATAAATTGCATAAATAAATATAATTCATTTCTTCATGATAACAAAGTTAGGAGCGGTTGTAAAGATTAAAATTTTGCATGTAGCATGGACACTGTTTTAAAAAACATTATCTTGGAAGCCCAGACCAAATGTATTTTTATGTATTAGAAAATGTTAGAAGAAAAGCAATTGATTGCTAGCACAGTTAAAATGTTGAAGTGAAAGAAGCTTTTAAAGCCAAACGGGTATTCTTCAATAAATCAAAAACAGATCCAACTGAAGAAATTAGGAAAGAGTGTAAGCACTGGCGAGATAGATGTTTTAGTAAGGGAAGCCAAAAGAGAATTTGAGAAGAAGCTTGCCACAGAGGCAAAATCTTTTAGAATAAAAACTTCTTTATGTGCATTCAAAGTAAGAAGATCGCTAAGGGGGGGTCTTTTGCAAAGCATCGATAAGCCCAATTCAGGTTTACCAAATGCTAAATCGGGACTACTGCCGGCCCAACGCAGCCACCGGAGGTAGTTCCATCCCGAGGAGGGCCGGTCTTAGGGCGAGGCGACCGCATAGGGCCTCGCGCTCAAGGGGGCCGTGCGCGGTGCGCCTGAGCTTTGCCCCAACTGCCCGAGTTCCAGTCCCCCTCCCTCTGAATTTTAAAAGTCATCCAAGTTACTTCGGGGTTACGGCGGCAGGCGGCAGCAGTGAAAAGCATGCGAGCTGCTCGGCGCTTCAGGAGCCTTCCCTTCCCTCTCACAGTGGACTGGGAATATATACCCTGTTTCCCCGAAAGTAAGACATCCCCCGAAAATAAGACCTAGTAGAGGTTTTCCTGAATTGGTAGATATAAGGCCTCCCCCGAAAGTAAGACCTAGCAAACTTTTGTTTGAAAGCAGGGCTGCCGAGAGCCGGACAAGGCCGCACCCGGGCCGCCCCTCCATTGCTCCCGGAACTAACCTTAAACGCCTCCTTTCACCTTCGCAGCAAGCAGCAGCAGGGCAGACCTCTCCTTCCTTCCGTGCCCCACCCTCGCGGACGTTACATCAGGCGAGGGCGGGACACGGAAGGAAGGAGTGCTTGCCCTGCTGCTGCTTGCTGCGAAGGTGAAAGGAGGCATTTAAGGTTAGTTCTGGGAGCGACGGAGGGCGGGCGGGCCAACCCCGATGTTTCCCCGAAAAATAAGACAGCCCCTGAAAATAAGTCCTAGTGCATTTTTGGGGGCAAAAATTAATATAAGACAGTGTCTTATTTTCGGGGAAACACGGTATTAGTGCAAAACAACAAACTAAAGAGTAACAAATCACCAGGACTAGATGGTATATGCCCCAAATTTCTAAAATAATTAATTTCAGACCTATTACTAGTAGTCTGTGACCTGTTAATAAAATCAGTTGTTGTACCTGAAGATTGGAGAATGGCTGATGTAATGCCAATGTTTAAAAAAGGGCTCTGGTGAAATACAGACCAAGTGAACCTGATATCAGTGACAGACAAAACGCTAGAAATTATTCTGAGAAACAAAATTACTGGCCAAATGAATGGACGCAGCTTAACAGGATACAGACAAATGGATTTCGCAAAGGGAAGCCCTTCCGTACCAATCTGTCATTTTGTTTTGAAGACGTTAATAAATATGTAGATAAGGGTGAGATGGTTGCTATAATGTATCTGGATTTTCAGAATGTGTGTGACAAGAGTTGCTCATGAAAGACTCCTGAGATAATTAAAACGTGGTGCAATAGGAAGCAGTGCCCTGTTGTGGATTGGGAGCTAGTTAACAGATGAGAAACAGAGAACAGGGTTAAATGGTCAATTTTCTCAGTAGAGAAAGGTAAACAGTGGAGTGCCCCAGGGGATCTGTACTGAAACGGTGCTTTTTTAATATATTTATAAATGATCTGGAAGTAGGAACCAAGTGAGCTGTTCAAATTTGCAGATGACATACAATTATTCAAAGTAGTTACATTACGAGTGGATTGTGAGAACCTGGAGGGCTTTGTGAGACGGGGAACTGGGCACCTAAATGGCAGATGAAATTTAATGTAGCCAAGTGCACGGTGATGTATGTAGGGACATTAATCCTAGCTATAGGACCACCAAAGTGGGTTCTGTATTAGGAGGTCACCACCCAGGAAAAAGGAGTTTGTAGTCATTACGATCACTGCACTGAAATCCTGGGCTCAGTGTGCTGCAGTGACCAAAAAAGGCAAATGCATTGTGAGAAATACTTGCAAAGAAATTAGAATAAAACAGAGAATACTGTAATGCCTCCAGTCCAGGGTGCAGTCCAGTGGCGTAGCTGTGAGTGGGCCTGGACGGGCGCAGGCCCACTCATGTTTGGCTCAGGTTCGCCCAGTTCTGGTGGCCAGTCAGGTGCTTCTTTTCATAGGTGCCAGCCTCAGTCTTTCCACTGGGCCCAGGTGGTTCTCCACCCTTGCATGTCTGTCAGTGGCAGCAAGGAAGCTGGGCTGGCCGAAAACCTTTCCTTTGCTGCGACCCACCTTTTCTGATGAATCTTCCCGTTGCTGCTTGGGCAGAATTCATCACAGGGAAGGCCCCTAGGCTGGCCAGAGGCAGCTTGGCTTCATGGCTGCGGTTGAAAGACATGCAAGTTTGTAGGATTGAGAGCGAGGGAGAGAGGCTAGACCCATTGGGGGGGGGGTAGGGTTACCATATTTGCTCCCCCCATAAAGAGGACACATGCTCTGCCCCATCACACCCCCCTAAGAGTGTCCTATCCTCCCCTCCCCTTACTGTACTGCCCTGGTGGTCTAGTGACTTCTTTGGGCAGGTCAGAGCCCTCTCTTTCCTGCCCGGAACGACTGCAGAGACTGTCTTGCTCCCTCCCTTGCTCCCTTGATTCAAAATGGCTGCCGAGAGGGACCTTGGAAGACTTCCGCAGAAGTCTCACAAGGCCGCTTCAATTGTTGGTGGCCATTTTGAATCTGCGCTGGGACCAGAGTCGTCAAAAAACAGTCTGCAGGTGCTCCGGGCAGGAAAGAGGGGGCTCTTTCCTGCCCTGAAGAGGTCACTAGACCACCAGGGCAGTACAGTGAGGGGAGGGGAGGATAGGCGGCCACCAATAGGCCCGCCCGCCAGCCTGCCAGTTTTTCCGCAAATCTGGACAAATGGACAGGCTGGCAAAACCCGCCCGGTTGCCCGGCCATGTCCTCAAATCCGGGTAAAATTGTCTGGACATATGGTAACCCTGGGGGTGGGGGAGAGATACCTGGTGCCACTCCTGTGGACTCTGGGCCCACCCAAAAAAATCAGGTCTGGTTATTACTGGTGTGACATCTGGTCACTGCATCTCAGAAAAGACTAGAAGAGTTGCAGGGCAACCAAAAATGATAAAAGGGATGATATGGCTCCTCTGTAAACAAAGACTAAGCAAGTTAGGGCTCTTCAACTTGGAGAAAAAGAGCTGAGAGGAGATGTGATAGAAGTCTATGAAATAATGAGTGAGGCTGAGCAGTAGATAGTGAAAGGTTGTTTAATGTTTACCCTTTCAAATATTACTACGACTAAGGGACACTCCATGGAACTAGCAGGTAGCACATTTGAAAAAAAAAAAAAAAAAATCAAAGTATTTTGCAGAGATACCAAGTTACAGGCTGGAAACATTTTGGCCAGCCCTGGTTTAGGACCTACATCCCAGTGCACTGTGGGATTTGTAGTCCCTGATCCTGACCCTTGAAACCAGTGCTGCAAGGCCTGTAATGTATCAGGATAGGGTGGTTAGAAACCTAGGGGCGTAGCCAGACCTCGACAGGAGGGGGCCAGAGCCCAAGGTGGGGGGGCACATTTTGGCCTGTCTCCCTCCTGCCGCCACTCCCCCCCCCCCCCCCCGTGGCGGCTGTCACCTCCTTGCCTCCGCCCTTCTGCTGCTTCTGCCCTCCCTGACACCGCTCCCCCTGCTGCCGCTGCGAAGGTACCTTGGCTGGCGGGGGTCCCCAACCCCCGCCAGCTAAAGTGTTTGTCCTGTGCTGGTCTCACATTGCCTGTAGTCCTGTTCTGTTTTCAGTTGCTGTGCACACTCGTTTTAATGAAACTCAGCATGCGTGAGCCAAACCGAGGGCACCAGAGCCAATTTTTTTTTTGTGGGGGGGGGGGGGGGGGCCCAGGCCCAGGCCCAGGCCCAGGCCCCCATGCCCCCCCATACCTATGCCACTGGTTACACCAACTGAAACCAGTTGTAAATCCCAGCATGCAAGTTGGGAGCGGATCTGCACTTTTCTATAACACTGCGTGCGTTTTAAGGGGAACGCACCTGACTTGCCCATGCCCCTCCCATAAATCCAATTAAGGCTCCAAATTCTTTAAAGCGGGAGCCACTGAAACAATGCCTATAACTGCTCAATGCTATTCAGGAAATGCAGAGTAAACATCGTAAAGAATCTTCAGGACCTCGGTGGTAACTCGTTTCACGTAGGGACACAGTCCTATGACTTACCCACTTCCTCATCGGTCTTCCACAAATTTATTCTCTACTTCAGGAAGCAGGTGAAAGCTTGGCTGTTCAACCAGGCCTTTAACGGAAGAAGTAAATGACACGGGCTGCACGTATTAAGGCAGGACATGTTTATCCACTCCTAGCCAAGCCTCATTTGCATCGCTCTTTAACTAGTCTCTTATTTTCCTGTTACTCAACCTTATCTATCTATATGTTCCATCCTTGCATACACCCACCGCTTTCTGTTAAAACTAGCCGTTGAGCCCGTAAAAACGGGCTGGTATAGAGGTTTTCCTCCCCCCGCGGTCACCACCGCTCCCCTCCTCCCCCGCGAAGCCGCCACCGCTCCCCCCCCTTGAAGTCGTCGCCGCCACCCCTCCACCTGGTCTGAACTTACAGATCCATTCGCCGAACGCAGCAACGCACATCAGCTGAGCTGCCCCTTCCTTCTCTGCCTGTGTGTGTCCCGCCCTCGCTGACGTTACGTCACAGGAGGGCGGGGCCACAGGCAAAGAAGGAAAGGCTCACTGCAGCTCAGCTGATGTGCGTTGCTGCGTTCGGCGAATGGATCTGTAAGTTCAGAAGTGAAGAGAGGGCCCGGGCCGGGTGGAGGGGTGGCGGCGGTGACTCCGAGTGGGGGAGGGAGCGGTAGCAACATCGGCGGCGCAGTTTCCCTCTCTGTCCCCCCCCCCCCCCCGTCATCACGTATTGACGCGGGGGCGGGACAGAGAGGGAAGTCTCTACTGCGCATTTGCAGTGAGTACGGTCACTCGCCGTTTATATGTTTGATGTTCTATTGTGTATTGCATTGACATTGTAATGTGGCATACTATACCATACTTTGTATTGTTGTTTGAATATTTTTACTGCTGTAATTATCTCTTGCTGTTGTTTGACTTTATTCTTGCTGTACACTGCCTTGAGTGAATTCCTTCAAAGAAACAGAAAACAAATCCTAATAAATATCATATTTAACAAATTTTAGCCATTTTTAGACTTTTAAAAATAAAATGTCTTAACTTGCACAGAGAGACCCGCAACCAACGTGAATCATGCTGCATCAGGGTTAACCCTCTGTTTCTGCATAAATTCCTCCGTAGAAATCAAAATGGTGTCTGCCCCTCCCGTAGCCACGCCCATTTTGCAGATCTGCACGGAAACCCTCGGGCGCTATTCTATAAATGGGCACGCTTGCTTTCGTGCGAATCTGCCCTTTCTGCCCCGTGTCGGCGCCTTGCTCTTTTCCAAGTAGCGTGTACCTTTCGGCGCCATATATATAGAACTGAACCCTAAGCGCAAACTCTATAATGGCAATTGAGCATAACTCTACAGTCATGCGCTTTACTTGAGACGTAAGCACTTGCGCTAGATCAAAGACTGGTGTGATTGCAGGCGCCGAACTGCTGATAATTAGGTGCATTACTGATAGTATTTGCTAACTTGTGCACACAAGTGCTGGGCACACCCTTGACCTGCCACACCCCTCCCAGGTCCACACCCTCTTTGCGGTTGCATGCAAAAGAGTTTACATGTACAGTCAGGGCCAACGAGAGGGGAAGGGGGGGGGGGGCAAGATTCCCTGTGCCCAGCCTCCTGCTCCTGTGTGTCAGGACCCAGGTGATTGCGTTAATGCCGTAACCCAGGTCCTGGCACACAGGAACAGCGAGTGACAGACCGAGGGAGGAGAAGAGAAGATGCAGGATGGTAAGGGGGACAGTGGCGGCAGCCGAGTGGGGAGGGCAGTGCAGGGGTGGTGGCGGCCTCGGGCCTGGCTCTGTCTCTCTGCAGACGTGTGTACAATTTACCGACTTAGGGCAGTTACACATGTAACTGCTAATTAGTGTCAATTATAGCCAATTGGTTGTTAATGCCAATTAGCAGCTAATTATTACGTTATTCATGTAACTGACACTATTCTATAACTTGTACACAAAATGTTGCACGCTAATCCCCGGACTCTATAAATGGTACGCAGATTTGGGCACGCTCCCGGGATGCATACACAACTTAATTGGTTAACAATTTGTTAGCCATTAATAATTAATGGATGCTGCCAACCAATTATTGATCTTAATTGGCACCAATTAGGATTTTGCATTCGCATCTGGCTACACGCTATTCTATCATTCTGGGTTTGCATGTACAATGTGCAGGACGTCAGACTCACAGAAACAGACCGAAGGAAGAAGAAGAGGACCTCGGCTGGTGATGGGGGGGTCTAGCGGGTCATCGGCAGGGGGGTCCAGGGCCAAATCTATGGGGGCCCAGGTCCCCATGGCCCCACGTAGCTATGCCCCTGCTCTGCATTATAGAATACTAGTGGAACCCAGCCTGTTTCCTCAACAATGAAACGGGCCCTAGGAAGGCTCTCTTGTAAGCAATTTTTTTGTCTCTCCCCTCCCCTCCCCTCCATGTCCAGCGATTCTTCCCTTCCTCTTCCCTGCCCTCCCATCCGTGTCCTATGATTCTCTTCTCTCCTGTCCTCTCCTCCCATCCCATCCATGTCCATCGATTCTGCTCTGCCCTGCCCTCTCTTCGATGTGCCGGGATTCTCTCTTCCTTTGTACCTCATCGTTTTCTGGCTGGCTTCCCTTCTGTTGGTAACATCCTGACGTCAGCTCGCCTCCAGCGGTCCCTTCCCTCTCGCTGTTCCGCCCTCTGACGTCATTACGTTTTGACGCGAGGGCGGGGCAGTGAGGGGGAATGGAACGCTGGAGGCTGGCTGACATCATGGGATGTTACGAACCCAGGCAGCCAGACAGCGATGGAACGTTGGAGGTGCAAATTATTATATAGGATGCTTAGCGATTTGTGCATGTAAATTCTAATTATTGTCAATTAGTACTCATTATTGCTTAAGTGCTGTTCACAACGCTGATTGGCTTGTTAAGCCAATTAAGGTACATGTGTTGTTATATAATACGCCTAGATTTTGGCGCAGAACACGAGGCACAAATCCCAATATCTGACAATCTAAAAATCCTAGGAGTAACATTAGACAAACACCTAACTTTAGAAACTCATGCAAAAGCCACGACGAAGAAGATGTTCAACATGATGTGGATTCTGAAAAGAGTTAAACCATTCCTCCCACAGAAAACTTTCCGCAATCTAGTACAATCCACAGTACTTACCCATGCCGACTACTGCAACAGCAAAGCCCAAATCATGAAAAAAATTCCAAACCGCCCAAAACACGGCAGCCAGACTCATTTTTGGCAAATCACGATTCGAAAGCGCAACACCACTTCGTGAAAAACTTCCCTGGCTCCCTATCAAGGAAAGAATAAACTTCAAAACCCACACAATGATCCACAAGATCCTCAATGGTGAATCTCCAAGCTACATGTTCAACTTGATCGATCTTCCAGCCAGGAACTGGTCCAAATCTTCTCAAACATATCTCAATCTTCATCTTCCCAACTGCAAAGGCCTCAAATACAAAACCTACTATGTATCCAACTTCTCTGTTATAGGCAGCCAACTCTGGAACGCCTTACCTCGACATATCCGAAAAACCAATGAACACCTACCCTTCCGAAAGCTGCTGAAGACTTACCTCTTCAAACAAGCCTACCCAAACGACCCGACTTAATCCTCGAAACTAGATCACACCACTAGTACTACCCACACTCCAATCCTTTCCTCACATCTTTTACTATTGTCCCACTCTATATAACTATGTTTCTCTGTGATACATTGTACCATACTTTGTATTACCTCTGTGATACATTGTAACATACTTTGTACTGTCTCTGTGATACTTTGTAACATACTTGGTATTGTATCTGTGATACTTTGTACCATACTCTGTAAGCCGCACTGAACCTGCTAACGAGTGGGAAAGAGCGGGGTATAAATGCTACAAATAAATATAGAATCTGCGCCAAACTTTTTTGATGCCTATTTCTGAGTGCCATACATAGAATTCCCCTCTAAGCGTTAAATTGGACGTACAAGTGTATAGCATTAGCAGTTTGAGTGTAGTTGAGCGCTGCTGGCGGAAATTTACACAGATGGGAGTTTGCGACCGCTGCGAGAGTGTCATCACACAGTAGGGTGTGCACGGAAAATGTCTCCACATGTGACAAGGGCTCCCCAAGATTTCCACTCCTCCTCCCCTAGCCTTTGAAAGTCAGTAGTAAAAGCGAACAGTACATTTTCCTGATGTCTTTAGAGTTTCTCAGATCTGGGATGTAAAGAATGAGTGAGACTCTATAGCAGTGTGTGAGGCTGAAGGTGGGAGGAATGAGTGAGACTTTTCTCACATCGTGCAAGAACAGTGTGTAATCAAATGTGAGAAAGTCCTGCAGCATTTTCTGTGTGGGGAGATTCTCTTGCTGCCCCATTGCCCCTTTCCCCTCACCGGTGGGGCCCGGTTGCTGACTCAGGCCTTGCAGAGTAGAAATTAACTCGGATTATGGCCACGATTTTTCCTTCCCCCCCCCCCCCCCCCTCCACGCTCTTATCTCAATAATGCGCCTTTACGAGTAGTGGCTGATTACAGGCATTAAAAATCATAGCGTACATACGAGGATAATTACACACCCTGCCACTTGAGACGGAGGAAGGAGAAAGGGAGAGAGTGAGAGAGAGAGAGAGAGGCCTGCAGTTTAATGTGGGTTGCCATGGCAACTCTCTACTCTACCAGTGGTGGTACAAGGCCTAGTCATTTCTTTACCTGCTTCCCCCATCCCTTCTTCCTCCCCCTCCGGGCACTTAGACCTGAGGACAGAGGAACCAAATCTGCGCCGTAAATGAAAAATAGAAATCTGATTGAACAAAATATTTAAAAAAAAAGTGAATAACAAAAATGGCTCCGTAATGTATTTGTGTAACAAAGAGAGGGGACTAAGTACAGAGAGAGTCCAATTTATTTGTGCGAATCCAAAACCATGAGTCCAGAATCATCCCGTCCCTTCACCTCACCAACGTCGTCAATACTGGTCATGCGCTGATGACATCATCACTTCCTAGCTCAGAAGCTACTACTACTTATCATTTCTATAGTGCTACAAGGCATACGCAGCGCTGCACACCATACTGTGTGTGATGTCATTAGCTGGACGGTGCCGTGGCTAGAACGTCACTCTGCATCCCGGACTTCAGAGTCTCTTATCACGCTGCAGTAGCCAAACACAGTTTTTCAGTCAAATTTATATATTTTTTTTTTAACTAGGGTGGAATCTAATAGTCAAAATGAGCTGGAAGTGATGGAGATCTGGTTGCAGGGACAGAGAGAGAGAGAGAGAGAGAGCTGTATGCTGGGGAGGGAACAACTAAACAGGGAGATCAAATATATAGAAAACTAGACGATTTCAGAAATAAGCTGGTAAGGTAAAAGCAACTGAAACGAGAGGGAAGCGGAGAAGAAATTAGTGTGAGTAAGTCCATGGTTACCATTGCATTGCGGGAAGTCAGGTTCTAAGTGTGACAGACTGAGGTCTCCGAGGACATTATGTGTGATAACAGTACAAGCTGTTCAATGGGCTTAGTGTTACGTGGCAAATGAGACCTGTTATTCTACCCCAAGGGCAACATAAGGACTGTTAGATTATCACTGGTGAAGAGAAGCGAGTCTGACAGCACTGGGGTATGCAGTGCCTTTATTTATCTGCATCACCAGCGCAAGTTTCTCTCGCTCCTTTTCTCACAAACGTGCACGCTTTTCACGTTATGGGGCTTAGGCCTCCGCGGAGTAATTACTTTGTGCGTCTGCGCACACAAACACAACTTGTTTAGCTCGGCCTTTGTAGACAGGGGGCTGCGTGAATGTCAAGTTCTGTCCCTAGCGGGCCACAATATTACGGTCACGTCGGGACCAGAAATGCACAGAGCTCCGTAGACCACCTGCGATAAGTAAGTAAAAATGTAACTAAAATAATCCCAAAGAGGGAAAAAAAAAAACCTCAGATGACCCAGACCAAACTTAATTCTTTCAGGTCTTCAAATTGGTCTCCAGTGGCATTAAAAAAAAACCTCTTGTGTAATCTTTTTTATTTATGGTTTTTTCCTAGACAAGGAGCGGTGAACTGAGGGTTAAGCTCAGTACAGCTTTATTGCTTTTAAAGACACTTTATGTATGTAAGGGGCCTAAGGCGGGGGCCTCAGGTGGCACTCTTCAGTAGCGGCATCTCCCCACTTTTCCGGGAGCAGCATCTCCCCCCTTTGCGGCGTTTACCTCGTCACGTTTCAAACCCGGCACCGGCAGCGATTCCCATATGCTGCCCTACCGCCGGCACCCACCTCTTCCCTTCGCTGCGGCCGCCTCTCTGATGTAACTTCCTGTTTTGTCAGAGGCTCAGGCAGCCGCAGTAAAGGGAAGAGGCGGGTGCCGGCGGCAGGGCAGCAGCATATGGGAATCGCTACGGCCACTGGGTTGAAGGTAGGAAGGGGGGCAGCATCTTGGCCCGGGAGGGGGGGGGGCGGCATCTTAGCTCCGCCTCAGGCGGTATCTTGCCTTGGGCCGGCCCTGTATGCAGTTTTTGGTTAAAAAAAAAAAAAAGAAGGTTACACAAGATGGTTTTTTATGCCGTTGATAGACACTGGAGACCCATTTGAAGACCTGAAAGGGAAGTTTGGTCTGGGTCAGCTGAGGCTTTTTCCTCTTTGGGATAGTGAAGTGTGAGGATTATTTTGGTATTTTTGATGTGTACTCCACTACCTTCTCATTAGAAAACAATTTAACTAAAAACAGTGGAAACAAACTGATAGGCTTATTCTGAAAATATTTGTGAAATACAGCATTTAAAATGGTCAAAAGTCTGGTTGAACACGTTTTATGTGTATGCTTCCACAGAGCTGCCAAGGAGGCTGACCCACTCAGATTTAGGGCCCACCCCAATCACTGCTCCACCCAGTCCACCCACAACTCCACCCACTGCTCCACCCCCCAGCACGGCTGATTCGTGGCCAGTGGTAAAAGGAGTGGTCTTTCCATCCAGCGGCAGCAAGAAACGCCTTCATAAAACGTCATCTCCTGTTGCCGCTGGATGGGGAGACCACTCAGCGGGAGATCCCAGCTTCTCGGCAGGAGAGTAGGGAGATGACCCGCAAAAGCGGGAGACTTGGCGGGTCTGTTTCAAAGGTTTCACGAGCTGCCTAAATTCAGTGGGCCCTGCAGGTTGCCCACCTTTGATTTAACTGAATGTTTTGCCCACTGTGGCCCATCTGTGGGAGAGTCAGGTGGAGAAATGTCAAAGAATAAGTATCAGAGCAGTGCAATTTGATAATGAAGAGTTGGTATGTGTGTGTGTTGGGGGCGGGGGGGGGGGGGGGGAGGTGCTGCTTCCCAGTTCCCTCCATGCAGGTATTACAGCACAGAGTGCCTTCCATAGGAGGGGTGTGGTAGCCGTGTTAGTCCACTTTTAAAGGTAATCAATAGAAATAAAACAAAATAAAACATGGAAAAGAAAATAAGATGATACCTTTTTTATTGGACATAACTTAATACATTTCTTGTTTAGCTTTCGAAGGTTTGCCCTTCTTCGTCAGATCGGAAATAAGCGAATGTTGGTAGATGACAGTATATATGAGTGAAACATCAAAGGATTCCAGTGACAGTCTAACAGGATGGGGGTGGAAAGGTGAGAGACAGGAAGAGTCAGGTGGATGAGGGACAGGGAGATACGCATGGAGACAGGAGGGTGACAAAGCAGTACAATATTATGGTTTATAATGGGCTAGAAAACCCAGATCTTTAAGTCCTGTCTGGTGGGTGTCAAAATATTGAATCATTCTGACTTCAAAGGTCTTACGTTCCTGTATTGTTTTAAAGTTTCCTTTCAGGATTCTTACCATGAAATCACTAAGGTACAGTGTTCTGGTTTTGTAAAGTGCCGCCCCACAGGCGTGACATCCTTATTGGTACTAGCATTTTTCATATGGTGTCTATGTAAATTAAATCCAGGCTTTTTTTGAGGGGGTACTCGGGGGTACTGAGGACTGGCACCTTTTCCAGTGTCTGCTAAAATTGACCCATGGACCACAAGTTTTAATGAAAGAGCTCACGCTCAACACACCAATTCTGCCTTGTCATAGATTCGGTGACTGGTTGCAGGGGGCCTGGCTATTGTGGGGTGGGTCCCTCAGTGATCACCCCACCCCTGAAGGGTGGCCTAGCATTTGAGTACCGACACCTTTTTTGCTAGAAAAATTGCACTGATTAAATCTCTTCTTTAGCATCTGACTTGTTCCTCCAATGTAGCAGCCTTCGTTGCATTTTTTACACTGAATGATATACACCACATTGGAAGATGAGCAGGTGAAAGATTCCACAGGAGAGGAGAGGCCTGTCTTTGTAACTGGCAGGAGCAGTACTGGGCATGAGGCCCACCCTTTCTGGGAAATCCTACAGGCAAGAGAAGTCCGTAGGAGGAGGGTCAGTAATGAGTGAAGGAAAATTGGGGTAGGAATGGGACAGAGTAGGAGGGATGCAATGTAGAAGAGGGAGACTGGGGTGCAGTGGGGGGTGGGGGGAGGTGAGAATGTGAGACATGAGGAGGATGGCATGAAGGGTTGAGGTGTAAAAGAGGGGGGGGGGGGGGGGGTTAAAGGGGCGCTGGAGACTGAGAAGGGGGAAGTGAGGTGCAGGTATGAAAAGGACAGAAAGGAGAGCGAGGGTAGGACGGGGGCCCGTGTCTGCGTGGCTACTGAATGGGTCTCATGGATGAGCCGTTTCCTTGCCCAGGGCTAGAACTACAATGGGTGCAACGAGCTGGCACTAAGTGATTCCTGCATTCTCCGCCCTGCACGGCCTCACTACGATCTCACTGTTAGCTGCACAGTTATACAACTTCTTTCCACAATACATCCTTACACACACTTCCTTGTGTTCTCTCAGATGCCAAGATACACACACCCCCTTCTCTCTCTCTTTCCCCACCTCCACATCTCTCACCTCTTTTCTCCTTTTCTGTGGCAGTCAGCAGCGGGCATATCTGACTAGTTTCAGAAGGATGCCTGTCATCTGAAACTCGCTTGGTAGGGCAGCCAGGGAGGTGAAACTATACTTTTTTTTTTTTTTTTAAGTGAGAGTGGGATTAACTGTTCTCTCGGTGCTGGGTCACACACAGTGAGATTGGTGGCAACAGTGCGATTAGGGATTGGGTCTGCAGGTATCACAGCATATGCAAAGATACGTACATAAGCACTGCTATACTGGGATAGACCAAAAGGTCCATAAAACCCAGTATCCTGTTTCCAGCAGTGGCCAATCCTGACCGGATCACAAGAGAGTAAAATAGATTCCATGCTGCTTATCCCAGGAATAAGAGATGGATTTTCTCTGAGTCTGCCTTAAGAATGGGTAAAGGTTCATGGACTTCTGTGGTACAACCAAAGTGGTTCACATAAGTAATGCCACACTGGGAAAAGACCAAGGGTCCATCGAGCCCAGCATCCTGTCCCCGACAGCGGCCAATCCAGGCCAAGGGCACCTGGCGAGCTTCCCAAATGTACAAACATTCTATACATGTTATTCCTGGAATTGTGGATTTTTTCCCAAGTCCATTTAGTAGCGGTTTATGGATTTGGCCCCTTTTTAAACTCTGCCACATCTTATGTACAGGTACTTTCTCTATCCCTACTGGGCTCACAATCTGTTTTTGTACCTGGGACAATGGAGGGTTAAGTGACTGGCAGTGGAGGGTTAAATGGCTTGCCCAAGTTCAATTTTCTTCCAGGAACTTATCCAAGCCTTTTTAAAACCCTGCTAAGGTAACTGCCTTTACCACATTCTCTGGCAACAAATTCCAAAGCTTAATTACATGTTGAGTGAAGAAATATTTTCTCTGGTTTCAAATGTACTACTTTGTAAATTCATTGCATGCCCCCTAGATCCTTGTACTTTCGGAAAGAGTAAACAAGTGATTCACGTCTACACATTCCACTCCACTCAGTATTTTATAGACCTCAATCAAATCTCCCCTCAGCCGTCTCTTATCCAAGCTGAAGAGCCCTGACC
Source organism: Microcaecilia unicolor (assembly GCF_901765095.1). Lineage (NCBI taxonomy): Eukaryota > Metazoa > Chordata > Amphibia > Gymnophiona > Siphonopidae > Microcaecilia > Microcaecilia unicolor. Next base: position 18,865,379 of record NC_044044.1, read on the forward strand.
TTTTTAGCCTTTCCTGTTAGGAGAGGACTTCCATCCCCTTTATCATTTTGATCACTCTTCTCTGTACCTTTCCTAATTCCTCTATATCTTTTTGATGGTGGATGTTGGTTCAGAACCCCAGATCTGCAGATCGGTGCTGTGTTCTCTCTCTAAGAGCCCTTGGTGCAGATTCTTCTATCGGCTCCCGAGTGCGCAAAGCCCAGCTTCCCTCTATCCCTCTTGAGAATACAGCTAAACATTTCAAGTGTCTCTAGACCAGCCTGGTGAGCCAGCAGAAGACTTGGATTCAACTGAAAAGAAAGGCAAGCAGTGGGGCCGCAGGTCAATTACAAATTTTAAATCGCGACCAATTGCGCAAATAAAGCATTTCAATCACAATTAATCGCGCAGTTAAAGGCATTTATTTATTTATTTCCCACTGCAATTCCTTGCAACTCTGGGCAAGTCACTTAACCCTCCATTGCCCTAGGTAACCACAGAAAAGTGATATATCAAATCTCATCCCTCTTCCCTTCCCTAAAGGACTGATAATCCCCCTCCTTTCCTCCCAACCCTAGATCCAACATCTGTTTGTTTCTCTTCCTGCCTTCCCTTTGCTCTTCCCCCAGACCTGTTATCTCTCTTTCTTTCATAGGGTCCATTATCCCTCTCTCTGTCTGTCCCTCACATTGTCCAGCACCTCTTCCTCCCTCCCCGTGTTCAGCATCTGCCCCATTCCAGTCTACCTTAAAGGTAGTCTTCTGTTGGTCCCTGTCCTGATAGCAGCCGTATTGCACATTCACTGCCTGCGGCCTACCCTGAAGCTTTTCCTCTGGCCCATCTCGCCTCCTCTGACATCACTTCCTGTTTCTGCATAGGCGGCATGGGTCAGAGGGAAAGCTTCAGAGCAGGCTACAGGAAGTGAATCTGCAACGCTGTTCCTGCTGCCAGGGACCAACAGAAGATCACCTTTAAGGAAAGACTGGCACGAGGGGTGATGTTTGAATCCCGGGTGGGGGGAAAGGTGCAGGATTGTGGTGAAGACAGGGGTTGGGAGTGGAAGAGAGCAGAAGAGATGTTTGAAAGAGACAGCAGACGCTGCAGTGTGATTAATATATATTTTTTTTATTTATGAAATTTTAGCAAATTAAATCCAAGCAATTTCAGTTGTACAGAAAAGTGTTTCTAAAGGTAACGTAATCTTTTGCAAAGAAATTCTCAAAAAAAAAACCAAAAGAAAAAAGGAAATATGATGTACAGTCAAGTCCACAATGTTGGATCCAAGACTTAATAACGAGGAAGAATGAGAAAAATTAAAGGCAGATTATATCTGAAGTACATGGGCTAGACATATACTTTATGAAGAGCATAACCGTTCTGATAATCTCTTAGTTGCCAAAAATGCTGACAAGTGAGAAGATTCAAAGAAAACATATTTTACATCTTTATATCTAATAATACATTTACATGGTTATCTTAGAAAAAAAGGTTCCATCTATTTGTAGAACCCCCAGGTTTCAGCAAAAGAAACTGCTTACGTCTACGTTGAGTATCTTTTGACTACATCAGGAAATTATTTATTTATTTATTTATTGCATTTGTATCCCACATTTTCCCACCTATTTGCAGGCTCAATGTGGCTTACATAGTCTTGTTATGACATTAACATTACAGGATATTAGATACCATTAGTGATGTTATAAAGATTAAGTGAGGGTAAAGAAATGTGAGGGTATAGAAGAGAGTAAGGTGGGTGAGTATTGAAGGTAAATTGTCTTACCTGGTTGGGTTGGCGAAGTGTTCAGAGGATTATGGGTTTTCTTTGTAGGCCTTGTTGAAAAGATATGTCTTCAGAGATTTACGAAAGTTGGTTATTCAATCTTAAAGCCTAGAAATAATTTATTTATTTATTTAATACATTTATACCCCACATTTTCCCACTAGTTGTAGGCTCAATGTGGCTTACATAGAACCGTAGGGGAGACTACAGTACAGAAAAGTACAATTGAACAATGTAAAAGTAAGGTAATAAACAAATAGGTATCATTTAAACAGCAAAGGTAACAAAAGATGAATATATAGTTACAAGTTAATAAGGTCGTAGAATTTTGCTGAGGACCATGAATGACTAGGTTAGGTTAAGTTCGGGAAGTAGGCCTTCTTGAACAGAATGGTCTTCATTAATTTTCCGGGTTGATTTAATGGATTTGGGTAATGCATTCCGTAGTTGTGTACCAATGTAGGAGAAGTTGGAGGCGTAGATTGATTTGTATTTAAGGCCATTGCAATCGGGGTAACGTAAGTTTAGGTAGGAACGGGTAGAACTGGAGCTGTTTCTGGGTGGTGGTGGGTCAACCAGATGTAGCATGCATTCGGGAACTTCGCCATAAATGATCCCGTGAATCGGGGTGCAGATCTTAAAGGCAAATACGTTCTTTAACAGGAAGCCAATGTAATTGTTCAGGAAGGGGCTTGGCGGATTCAAATTTAGATTTGCCAAAGATCAGTCTTGCCGCCGTGTTCTGTGCAGTCTGAAGTTTCTTGACTAGGTGTTCTTTGCAACCTGCATAGATTACGTTACAATTGTTTTATCAGGGGATAATTCCACAGAAGCAACCAATGTCGATGCGGTGGCTATTTCTGAGTCATAAGTTTCTAATATTGCAGAAACACGTCCTAACATTCTTGCTGGTGCTCCACTGCTTTCCTCGGCAGATAAATGAACTTGTGAAAAAGGAGGAAACTTTGCCTTCCATTAAACCCAAAATTTCTTTCATATAACTCTTCAGCATTTCCAGGGGCCTAACTGTAGGCAGCCTCGGAAAATTCAGAAAGCGGAGCTTATTACTCCTTGCAAAATTTTCAAAAGTCTCACGTTTACTTCTCAAGTTAGTCAAATCTTTAACCAAGGAGGGTCTGTAGGTGTTGAACAGTAAAGAAAGGTCTTTATCAATTTGATTTACTCAAGAGGGTAACTCCTTCGCTTCTGTTTCGTTTTTTTTCTACTCTCACCTCTACTTGAGAAGGCTTCTGTGTAAGAGCACCAGTTTGTGAAAAGAGAGCCTTAACCTAAATCCGAGATTAAAAGCCATAAAGAATCTAACGTTACCTCAGAAGGCTTCTTTTGCAAGAATTCAGGAAATGTTACACCCGCAGATTCAAAAGACTCACTTATCAGTCCAATTTCAGGGCTTCTTCGCTCCCCTGTTTTACTCACTGCAAAGTTGTTCACTCGAGGATACGCATCCAGTTCCTCTTCTCCAGTCTCCCCCTAGAGTAAATGAGCCTCACTCACGGTAGTACCCGCAAATCTCCCGCAGAAGGTACCATCGGCTCTGAAAGGGGAGAACTCTATCGTGGCTGCGGGGAGGGGCTCTTCCGTCGGGGCTCAAAGACTTCTCTAGCGCTGGAAACGCCCGCCATTTCCTCTGTCAGATCCAGCGACTCCATCGGGACCACGCCCGACCTCTGCTCCAGCCTCTGACTTCTCAGATAGCGGTCCATCGGACATATAGTAGGTTTGGGCGGCTGGAAGGCTCGAGCAGCCGCCTTTCCTCAACGCTTAGGCATGTCCAAAAGAGCGGAAAGAGTGAAGTCAGCTGCACCTCGGGTACGTGCGGCCATCTTGGATCCAGCGCTCAGAATCTGATATTTTTAATTGCGATTAATAGTTAATGCTTTAATCGTGCAGGACGTCAGAAACAGAACGAAGCCTTCACGGGAAGAAGAGGACCTCAGCTGGCGGGGATTGGGGTCCCCCGCCAGCAAAGGTAGCCCACAGCAGCAGTGAGGGGGGGTTGAGGGTCATTCACAGGGGGGTCCATGGTCAAATCTATGGGGGCCCAGGCCCCTGTGGCCCCACGTAGCTACGCCACTGATATGGACAGAGCAGAAGACAGACCTCAGGGCGATACTATCCAAGAATCTCAAGGTGGGAATCAATGTGACAAGGCACTGGTCAAAGCAGGGTTGGACTGACCATTTGGGCAACTGGGCAGTGCTCGAGGGCCAAGAGGCTCTGCCCGGATGCCCGCTACACACTACAGCCCTCCCCGGACCTACGTTAAAAAGCACCACTGGTGTGTGTGTGTGTGTGTGTGTGTGGGGAAACGTTCTTTCCTGCCCATTGTGCTTCCGCTATTCCCCCTGCACAGCACCACCGTATTCTAAAAATGGCAGCTGAGACTCCCTGGGGAAGTCTTGTGAGACTGTCGAGACCAGCGAGACTACTGAGGGAAGTCTCGGTCGCCATTTTGAAAACACAATGGCGCCAGCAGGCAGGAAAGAACATGCTTTACCCCCTCCCCTGCAGAGACCACCAGTGCCCTTCAGGTAGGACTGGGGCAGAGAGGGCATCGTCTGGGTTGGGTAGCGGCCAGGTGGGGTTCACATAACACCCTCGGCGCCTGGGGGCCCAGACCACTCTCAGTCCGCCCCGGGTCAAAGCCAGAAGGATGGTGGACTTCATAAAGAGAGCTATAACCAGCAGAAGGAAGGCGGTGTTGTTGCACTGCCTCCTTGGTATGTAAATCTATCTCGTGCATATTCATTGTGGATATCCTGAAAACCTGATGGGATTAGGTAAGCCTCAGGGCTGGGTTGAGATGCACTGCCCTATGGGAAAGGAGAGACACGGGGAGATATGATACAAATGTTTGAATACCTGAAAGGAGTTAATATACAAACAAATCTTTTCCAGAGACAGGAAAGTGGTAGAAGTAGAGGACATGAAACTGCAAAGAGGGAAACTTAACTAACATTTTTACGGAGAGGGTGGAATATTCTCTCGGTGAAAGTGATGGGGACAAAACCAGTGACGGAATGTGAAAAGCATGGGATAAATACAGAGAATCTCTATATAGAAATGAGATAGAATCGAAATAAAACTTTAAATGACCTTCACACTTAAATATAAAGGCATGGAGAGGCAGGTACCATTACTGGGCAGACTAGATGGAAGTAGTTCCAGTAGTTGGGGAAGTGAGACCAGTGCTGGGCAGACTTGTATGGTCTGGGCCCCAAAATTGGCATGGAGAGACAGAGGTGATGTATACCAGTGTTTAAATCATGAAGTAGAACCTGAGCAGAGTGTCAGATTCAACTCTGGCCACTTTCTTAGACTGGATGGACTGGATTTAGGCTCTAGGGGTGCAGGGTTTCCGAGGAAGCCTTCGATGCATGGCCCCTGGTCCAAGGGCGGTCACTGGGGTTGATTTAGCAGACTTTTGAGGTAATATAAGGTTGGAGAGAGAAATACCAGGGGAGTTGTGGATGAAGGCTCCGTGACATCAGATCTCAGGCCAGGTTCTGATTGGTTTAGAAGCCTAAAGGAACAGGGGAGGACAGCTACATTTCTCCCCCCATAAAAAAAAAACAGAAAAATAAAAACATTCCAAGTGAAAGGATTGGGTGTGGGGGGGGATGAAATGGAGGGGGGGGGGGAGAATTTATGCTAAAATATCATTCCAAGTAAAAGGATTGGATGTGGGGGGGGGGGGGGGGGGATGAAATTGGGGGGGGGGGGGGGAGGAAGGGGAATTTGTGCTAAAAAAAAAAAAAAAACATTCTAAGTAAAAGGATTGGGTGTGGGGAGGATGAAATCGGGGGGGGGGGGGGAGGAAGGGGAATTTGTGCTAAAAAAAAAAAAAAAAAACATTCCAAGTAAAAGGATTGGGTGTGGGGAGGATGAAATGGAGGGGGGGGGGGATTTGTGCTAAAAAAAAAAAAAACATTCCAAGTGAAAGGATTGGATGTGGGGGGGGGGGGGGGGATGAAATTTTTTTGGGGGTAATTTATGCTAAAAAAATCATTCCAAGTAAAAGGATTGGATGTGGGGGGGGGGGGGGATGAAATTGGGGAGGGGGGATTTGTGCTAAAAAAAAAACCATTCCAAGCGAAAGGATTGGATTTGGGGGGGTATGAAATTTTTTTTGGGGGGAATTTATGCTAAAAAAATCATTCTAAGTGAAAGGATTGGGTGTGTGTGTGGGGGGGGAGGGGGTGAATTTATGCTAAAAAAAATCATTCCAAGTGAAAGGATTGGGTGTGGGGAGGATGAAATGGAGGGGGGGGGGAATTTATGCTAAAAAAATCATTCCAAGTAAAAGGATTGGATGTGGGGGGGGGGGATGAAATTGGGGAGGGGATTTGTGCTAAAAAAAAAAAAAAAAACATTCCAAGTGAAAGGGGGGGGGGAATTTATGCTAAAAAATCATTCCAAGTGAAAGGATTGGGTGTGGGGAGGATGAAATGGGGGGGGGGGGGGGAGTGGAATTTGTGCTAAAAAAAACTTTCTTGTGTCCGAGATCCCCCTGTGGTACCCTAACCACAAACACCAACATGCAGACAATGTACCTAATGTACTACTAAGAGAGAGTCAATTTTGTTCCCGTTACTATGAACGATAGAAACTCATGTCTGTGAACATGTACATATGCAAAGCTTTTTCTAAAGCAGCCCACACTCTCAGTGCATCTAGAGATATCTAGATTTCTAATGGCTTTAAATTATCCTGTCAGCAGCTAGGATGAATGTACTTTAAAGTGTTGTTCTTCTAAGACTCCCCTACCTCCTCTTTTCTTCTCCAAGCAAAGCAAGGAATTTCTTTAAAGCTCTTTATAGCATCTCTTACTTCTCTTTGTTATGGATCTAACTACACCAGGGTGTGGGTGGGTGCCGCTGGCCTGTTTATCATCAGCGCCACCTGTCACCCTTTTGCAACTCTCAGTACACACCAGAAAGAATGTGCAAGGTATGAATAATTCAGGCTTCTTCTGAGGCTCAGCTCTTCACCTGTAATTATCTGCTTAAGTTTCTGCCTTGAGAAAGGTCAGGAAGTTTGCAGAAAATGCATAATGAAACTTTACCACGTAAGAGGGAGGGGAAAGGGGTGTGAGGAGAACTGTGTGCCACCTACTGACAGACAAACAAAAAGTGCTGGGAAAAGGGGTGGTTGGCAGTGCATTTTTCTAGACTGCTGTAAAATACTGCTGGTGCATGGCCCTCAGCCGAGGACTACACTGCAATGACCGGACTAGTGCAAGTTGGCAGGGGAATATAAAAATAGGGGGAAGATCTTTGAGGGCTTGCGAAGGAAGGTTTTTTTGGCACCAGATCCTAGCTCTGATTCTGTTTGAGCCAGACCCTCAAAGGAAGAGGAGGAAAGTGTCAAAAATAGCCCATCCTGATAGTGACAACCTCTGGGGAGAAGGGGCGTATTACAGAGAGGGAGGAAAAAAAAAAACACAGCTTGGTCTTTGTCAGCCATGTTTCCCCTGCAGGATTTGCAAACTGGGTTTGTTTGATTTACATTAAGAATGTAAGTTTTGATCTTCCAAAGGGCGAACCGGGTCATGATTGAATTGCAGCGTGGCCCCCTTTCCCACATCCTGCTGTGGTTAGATCCCTGTAACACACATGTTCCGTGTTTGGCACTGCCACTGTTGCTCTTCACCAATAGTCCTCTCCATTCGGTTCAAGTTCTTCACTTGAAATGATGACAAAATGCAAACACAAGTGATTGATCTGGTGAGAGAGGACTTGAGGAACCCTGATACCGAGGACCATCCTCCGCATAAAGCATCGTGAAACCAAAGCAGTGGGGGACTTTGCACTTAGGCCCAGATGCACAAAACCTAACGAGCCCACAACTTGCGTTTTAAACTGGTTCCAGCCAGTTTAAAACGCAAGTAGTTCACCCCGGGCATGCACTAAGGGCATTTTCCCTGCCACGGTAGCAGGCAACGAAAACGGAATGCAAATGATCGAAAAGCTATTATAATGAGCTGCACTACCGTTGCAGCCCATTATAATGAGATGCACTACCGTTTTTCCGATTCCCTTACCGTAGGAACCCTAACGAGATGTCTGACCTCTTGTTATGGCTCCTGTGAGGGAATCAGAAAGAAAAAGGGCCCCCAAAAAAGGTAAAAAAGAAAAAAAAAAAAAAAGCAGGGAGCGCATGTGAGGGGCGTCCTTTAAGGACGTACACTCCCTGCGCTTGTGAGAGACTTTTTTTTTTTCGCAGTTTTTTGCTCTGCTGGCGCTCGTGTTTTTTTCCCCCCCTTCTATTTAGTCTTCGCCGCGCCACTTACCCCTCCACAGTGAAATATTTCTATTTTCCTGGTTGCCGGAGAATCGGGACGTCCCTTTAGATTAGGCTCCTCTTCCTGGTCTCTTCAGCCAATCAGAGCGCGTTTCGCTGACAACAGCCAGCTAAGCCCGCTTTGGCTGAAGAGACCAGGAAGAGGAGCCTAATCTAAAGGGACGTCTCGATTCTCCGACTCAGGTACCGAAGGACTAGAGAATGCAAGTGAGCTACGAGTAGCTCATTTGCATTCCCTATCGTTGATGCATTCCCGTTCCCTACCGATTCGCTATGGAATCGGTAGGGAACGGGAATTACCAATGTCTTTAATGCATCTGGGCCTTAGTCCTCCCTAACAGCAGATATCAGTGTGGATTAAGGGAAAAGGCTGCCTTCTAATTGTTGGGGGTGTGCTCAGTATGTCCTCTTGACTTAACACGTAGACATGTGCATTAATGCACATAGAACCTGGCCGCAATTGGAGTGGAGGAGTGGCCTAGTGGTTAGAGCACCAGTCTTGCAATCCAGAGGTGGCCGGTTGAAATCCCACCGCTATGCTACTCCTTGTGATCTTGGGCAAGTCACTTAACCCTCCACTGCCTCAGGTATAAACTTAGATTGTGAGCCCTCCTGGGACAGAGAAATATCCAGAGTACCTGAATGTAACTCACCTTGAGCTACTGTGAGCAAAATCTAAATAAATAAGATTCTGGAATCTTAGAGTGACAAGATTCCATGCAGAATCTCAGAGTACCGACATTCCATGTAGAACCCCAAAGAATAGCAAGATTCTGGAGTGGAGGAGTGGCCTAGTGGTTAGAGCACTGGTCTTGCAATCCAGAGGTGGCCTGTTCAAATCCCACTGCTGCTCCTTGCAATCTTGGGTAAGTCACTTAACCCTCCATTGCCTCAGGTATAAACAGAGAAATATCCAGAGTACCTGAATGTAACTCATCTTGAGCTACTACTGAAAAAGGTGTGAGCAAAATCCAAATAAATAATTAGTACGGCTGCACTTAGCGCCTCTATAACACAATGCCTAAGTTATCCCCCCAGATTTGGGCTAACAAGTCATTAATTGGATGCTAACAACAAATTATTGACATTAATTGGCATCAGTGTGCACATCTGGCTGCTTGCTATAGTGCATGACTCAAAAGGGGGCGTGACCACAGGACGGGGAAGCCACTGCTTGCCTCGGGATTGGTGGCAGGGGACGTTGCCATTCTTTGAGATTCTGCGTGGAATTTTGCTATTCATTATGATTCCGGAATATTGCTACTTTTTGGGGTTCCGGAATCTTGTTACTCTTTGGGGTTCTGGAATGTTGCTACTGTTTGGGATTCTGCCAGGTACTTGTCACCTGGACTTGGCCACTGTTGGCAGCAGGGTACCGGGCTAGATGGACCATTGGTCTGACCCAGTATGGCTGTTCATATGTTCTTACGGGTGCATGCCACGGTTGAGTCCTTCAACTGCACTGCTGCCATTGGGGGATAGTGCTTCAATATTGTGATGTTAATTCATTGGTTTTTAACACATAGGGTCAATTCCATGTCAAGTGGTCTGGTGTCCCTGCGTGACCATCACGGATTTTGATGAAATTTTCTGTGAACATTCATACATGTCCCCAATGAACATTGGTAAAGTTTTACGTTCGCCGATGCAATACTTACTGAGATATAGTAATCTGTTTGACCCCATACTGCAGCCTTCGCGCAGGGACCACCAGACCACTTGACATGGAGTGAATTATATGATAGAAAAATCATTTCACAAACATTTTTCCGAAAAGTAAAACAAAAAAAAAAGTTTAAAATAGTATGAAATTTGTACCATGTGACCATTGAGGAAGTGGGTGCGTAAGTCTTGCTGGTGTAAAGCAATGATCCAGTGAGGGTCACCGCTGAGGTCTATGGTTGAATTGTCTTATATTGGCGGTTGAAGACAAGTGGTGATAATTGAGGACCTCTGAAAAGTGTTTTTGTGTCTTATCAGAGAGTATTGTTACTGGTCTATAATTGTGCATGTAATTGTGGGAGATGCCCTTGCAGTGGTGTAGCTATGTGTAGGCCTGGGTGGGTCACTACATTGCCTTCTCCACTCTCTCCGTGGCCCCCCCAGCATCTGTCTTCCTGTCATCAAACCCCCATCCCTCCCGATGCATCCCAAAGGTGTCCCCGGCTCCTGCTGCTATCCAGCCCCGCTACTCGTGCCGGCCCGCAGGCATCCATCCACCTCGTCCCACTCTTACTGACATTATTTCCTGTTTCCTGTCTGGTGGGGCGTGCCGCATCACGGCAGATGGAATCCAGTGCAGCCAGCGCAGCCAGCAAAAATTAACCACCGCAGGCGCCAATGCAAACTGGGGAGGGATGGGGCCCAGCAACAGAAGGGCAGATGCTGGGATGCTGTGAAGGAAAGAGAGATGTTGGATGTGGGGGAATTAAAAAAAATCTGTAATTTTTTTTTTATCTCAGGGTGTAGGGGGGGGGGGGGGGGGGGACATGGAAGGACCTATCCAAATTAACTGTGGGCCCATCCAAATTACTGGGTCTGGCTACATCCCTGCACCCATGCCCCGACCATGTGAACACCGCCTTGAGTTTATGCACTAGGCAATTTGCGCACTAAAGGTGCGGTAAGTTGCACATGTTAAATCAGACGTGCGTCCAATTTCCGCATGCACCTTAATTGACTAACGAGTCAATCAGTGATAATTGGCCAATAACAGCCGATTATCAGCACTAATTGGCAATAATTGGAATATATTTTAAATTATTGTAAAAAAAGGCGCGCACAATTCCTATCGCACGTAGCTGAAAAGGGGGCACAATCGTGGGAGAACTGTGGGCGTGTCAGGGAGGTCCACAGATTTATGCACACGGTTATAGAATTGGGGGGAAACGCGCCTACATTTAGGCGCAGGTATGTACACTGGCTTTTCAGTGACGTAAATGGTCGCGCCTACATGTAGGCCCGTTCCCCGGCCCTATGCGATATTCTATAAACTGCGCCTAACTTTCAGCGCAGTTTATAGAATAACACTAAGAGCTGTTTTGGGGATGCGCCTATTTTTTTTAGACAGCATTTACATTATTTGCGTGCCAGCATTTACACCAGGTTTCAGCAGGAGTACGTGACGCGCCCCATGCGTATTCTATAAAGGGCGCTCTTTGCAGAATACCAGTGTAGCATAGATCTTCCCAGCGCCTACCTTTAGGTACTATTCAAACAGTTCCTCCTTTAATATCAAAGCTTTGCTCTGGAAAGTCGGCAAGAAAAGATACAGTCATTTTCTTCCCCGCCTTCCCTCCTTTCTCTTTCTCTGTGTCATTTGTCTCTTTGTTCCCCTCTGTCTCTCTTTCCATCTCTGTCAGATTCAGGAAACTTTATCAGCATGACAATAGGTACATACATGTTTGTTAGCAGTGATCTCTCTCTCTCTCTCTCTCTCTCTCTCCTGTGTCTTTCCCTGTTCTCTTTTCTCTTTCTTTCTCTGTCTCTTTCCTTTCCCTCCCCTGTGCCCTTCCACTCTCTCTCCTTTATCAGTCTTCTCTTCTTTCCCCTCTATCTCTTCTGGCTATCTGTCCTTTCCCTCCCCATGCCTTTCCCCTCTGCTTCTCTAGCACTCCATCTCTCTCTGTGTCGGTTGCCTATGTTAAGAGAGAGACAGAGACCCCTCGGGCCTAAAGGTTCTCTGATATGACAACATTTTACAATAACGACAAGACACATAGCATTTTCTTAACATGGCATAACTCAAGCCGCAGCTTTATTTATATACAAAACATCTTAAAACCCTGGGTTTTATATACTCATATCACCCCTCTCCTCAGGTCACTTCACTGGCTTCCGATCAGATACCGCATTCAATTCAAGCTTCTCCTTCTTACCTACAAATGCACTCAGTCTGCTGCCCCTCACTATCTTTCTACCCTCATCTCCCCTTACGTTCCCGCCCGTAACCTCCGTTCACAGGATAAATCCCTTCTCTCAGTACCCTTCTCCACCACCGCCAACTCCAGGCTCTGCTCATTCTGCCTCGCCTCACCCTATGCTTGGAACAACCTTCCTGAACCCTTACGCCAAGCCCCCTCCCTGCCCGTCTTCAAGTCTTTGCTTAAAGCCCACCTCTTCAATGCTGCGTTCGGCACCCAACCCTTACCGTTCAGTGAATCCAGACTGCCCCAATTTGACTGCCCCTATCGGACCGACCGTTCACTTGTCTATTAGATTGTAAGCTCCTTGAGCAGGGACTGTCTCTCTTTGTTAAATTGTACAGCGCTGCGTAACCCTAGTAGCGCTCTAGAAATGTTAAGTAGTAGTAGTAGTAGGTATACCCAAGCCGATCCAGCCTCTGGCTCATTATACAACTCAGTCCGCCGTCAAGCAAGACTGACCGATCGTAAACAGAGCTCCCCGCCGTACAGCAAGGGAGCTCAACCGTAAGCGCAGCTACCCCAGCTGCCTAGCTTACACCATCAGGCTTGGGTACCCCGCCACCAGGCCGGGGTAGCACAGCTTGCCCCGGGCCACCACCACCAAAAGCTGCGGCCTGTTGTGCCAAAATTACTTCCTCTAACACATTCTGTAAATCATCGTTCAATAAGTCATTTCCAACGTCGGATAAGTGGGTGCCATCTTCCCAGAAGAGTCCTTCGCACATGTCATCAGCCCACTCGTGTGTGATCTGCCATCCACCCCTGCCCAAAACCCAAGCTGCGATTTGCCTGTTCACTTTCTTCTTGGCCTGCCCCATAATTTTCTGTTTCTGTGCCGCATGCAGTCTGGTGCCCAGACGCCTGAAGAGGATGTCCGGGCTCCGCTCGGGGGTTTTAAACCCCCTCTTGAACTCCTCCCTTACCTGCGGGGTGCCCTTGTGCGGCGGGAAACCTGTCCGCCCCGCCTCCACTCGTACCCCGCTGGCCCCCCAGCGCGCATGCCCGTCGGGGCACTGTGCCATGTTATATGCGGCTCCGTGCACCCACGGGCACTGCGCCTACCTTTTCTCCCCTTTCCTTTCTATCACTTATTCTCTTCCTTCCCCTCTCTCTCTTCTGACTTTATGTCCTTTCCCTCCCCCCATGTCTTTCCCCTCTGCTTCTCTCTAACACTCCTTCTCCCCCCCCCATCTGTGTCTGTCTCTCCTTTCCTTTCCCTCCCCTGTGTCTTTCCCCTCTGCTTATCTAACACTCTTTCTGTTCCTTTTCCCCCTTTTTCCTTTCCTCTCCCCCCTCTTTCCTTTTCCTCCTCTGTGTCCTTCCCCTCTCTCATCTCTACCACTCCTTCTCTTCCTTCCCCTCCCTCTCTTTTTCCTTTCCTCCCCCCCCCCCCCCCCCCCCCCCCCTTCTCTCTCTGTTTCTCATTTTGTCTCTGTAGCCTTACATTCTGATATGTTAATAGCAAGGCTGGTCCTTGCCGCTCCACAGAGCCTGGGAAGGATAAATTCCTGCTTAGTTGTAACAGAATAGGAACGCTGAATCAGTGTTTTAAGATCAGGAACCGTGCATAGCTGCTGCCAGTTGTCTGGCTTGTTTATGCATTTATTATGATTATCACAGATGAAAAGCCCGTCAGCTTCAAGTTTTTCCCTCTCTTGATCTGTTCCCCTTGAGGCCTGTCATGAAGCAGAAATTATGGTTTCTTTAGTGCCCCATTCATCTTTTCTCCATTCCCCACCTCCCTTTCCCCCCCACATACACACAACCTCCACTCTTAATTGTCTCAGAATCTTGTTAGATAATTAGAGACATTTCTGTCTTGGCTAAATCAGCCAAATCTACATCAAACAAAGGAGAAACTGCCACTCCAAGAGAGGCCTTATCAGGAGGAGAGAATGCAGTAGGCCTGAATTCAGCCCTCCTTCTCTCCTGAGAGAAGCATATTAAGAGGGAATGGAGCGGGGTCTTTTTTTGTTGTTGTTTTCTTTCTCTCTTGAGAGAAGCATGATGAGAAGGATGTAATAGGCCTTATTTCTGCCATCTTTCCTGAGAGAAATGTATTGGGAAGGAATGAAGTAGGCCTGAATTTGGTATTCTTTTTCTCCCCTGGGAGAGGCCTATTTAGGAAAGAATGTAGTGGGCCATAAACTTTTTAGTTTGGGCCTCCTCTCTTGAGAGAGAAAACTGGTTGTTGGGGTTTTTTGGTTCTTTTTTTTTTTTTTGGTTTGTTTTCAAAGTCCTGACCTTGCTTCCCTACCTTTCTTCTGCTAGAAGCGAGAGAGGTGGAGAAAAATAATCGCTGTGTTTTTTTTTCAACGCAGCTTTTTCCACTCCCAAAATTCTTTGTGTTCAATTAGGTGGGAGATGTTTGTGGTCAGAACTTTTTTTTTTTTTTTTCTGTTTATCGTTTTGGCTTTTGGAGTGTGACATTTGACAAAATATACACAACGCTATGTATTCTTGCAGATCTTAATTTCCATATAGTTCTTGCCAGTGGTGTTCCTAGCTTGTTGGCCAAATGGGGCGGGTCGCCGCTGTGCCCCCTCCCGATGCGTCAACCCCTTGATGCACCACACCTCTCGAAGCGTGTCACCCCCCCCCCCACACACACACACACACACACATTTCCTAGCAAGGGGATTATGGAGCAGGCATGTGACTGTCCGCTCTGCCAGTCCCCTTCCCCAGAACAGGAAGTAACGTCGGGGCAGGGGACCGGCAGAGCTGACATCCATGCGACTGCTTCTTACACCCCCTTCCAGCACCCGGCGTAGACTGCCCCCACTGCCCCGCCCTTGCAGAAAGATGATCAAAAGCCCCGCGCTGTTCCAAACAGCGCAGGGCGCTATTAGACCCATGATCAGAGATAATGCATGCAAATTTAAGTAGCGCAATTATCTCTGATTATGAGGTAGAAGTGCGGGAGAATTGTGCCTGAGCATGCGCTCAGCACAATCCTCCCGCACTTGTTTGACAAATCTGGGCTGGAGACCAATGAAAAGAGGACGACACCCATCTTTAAATTGGAAGATGGACGTCCTCAACTGCCCTGTTGCAGGGACGGCCACATTTCAAAGGGGTGTCGGAGGTATAGTGACAGGGCAGTTGAGGATGTCCAAAATTTAGACGTTTCTGCAATGGGTAGTTAAGGACGTCTAAAATTGGATGTTTCTATGAGAAAGACGTCTTTCTCATAGAAACATCCAATTTTGGACGTCCTTAAATGCCCATTGCAGAAACATCCAAATTTTGGACGTCCTCAACTGCCCTCGCTGGCAGGTTTGCTGTAGGGGGGAATGGGGGCCTGCCAGCATGAAAATGCATGCTGGACAGGGCTCACCATTCCTCCCCAATGATCTGCAAACCCTAATGCCAGCTCGGAGCTGGCGTAGGGTTTGTCGCGGCCAGCGACCCAATCTTTGGCACACTGGTCGCTGATCATTGGGGATGAATGCGTTAAGCGCTGATTAGCATGCATTTGCATGCTACTTGCGCTAAGAGCCCTCGAGCACGTTTCACACGCTCGAGGACTCTGATCATGGGGTGGTAGCAAACGCTGGCGCTAATATGGCGCTAACTGCCTCTATCGCCGGCGTTTGCTTTTGATTATCTGCCTGTTAGTACGCTACTGCTTCTTGCTCCTCCCAATAGAAATCAAACAAAATAAAACATGTTTGATTTCTATTGATAACCTTAAGAGTGGACTAACACGGCTACCACACTCCTCTACTTGCTCCTCCCAGAAAGGACTTTAAGGGGTCTTTTTACGAAGCTGTAGGAAGCAGTTGTGCGTGCTTACTGCGTGGCGCGCTGAGACATCCTGTTGTAAGTTTCGAATGTGCGTGTGCTACCCACGTGCTAAAAAATATATTTTTTTATTTTTTAGCTGAGGGGGTGTGTTTGAGGGCGGAGAGTAGGCGTTTCTGCACTAATCAGCACATCGGCATTGCTGCGCACTAACTGATTAGCGCAGGATTAGCCTTTGAGCCCTTACCGCGTACAAAATAGGTGGCGGTAAGGGCTCGTCTGCTATTTTTTTGTTAACAGTTGCGTGCTAATGGCAAACATTAATTCAGAAAATGGAAACTCAAACCATTTTCCGGCTGTGGTAGAAATGGCTTTAGCACGCGAGAAGGACCTGCGTAAGGACGTAATAAAGCAGCTGCTTAGTAAAAGGATCCCTATGTAAGTAAGAAGACGACTGAGTATTTCGTCCCTTCTAAATAATTTTAATTTTTAAAATTTTTTAATTCTCTTCCATTTAAACTGATCCGCTTTGAACTTTAGAAATAGCTGAGTACAGATTTTAATAAATGAGAATGAATGATTCTCCTATCCAGAAACCAGAGTCTGTAGCTGAGGTGGGTGCGTTTTTGAAGTGTCCTTGCTTCACATTAGGGAATGAATCATAAATACAGGTGAACATCAAGGCATTACCTCCGTCCAGAATCGCACCCTGTGTGACAACACCCCTCTAGTGCCCCCTCCCTGCCCACTGTGCCTACGGCCACTGCAGGGGAGACAATGGATGGAGAGCGATTTTTTGCATTCCCCTCTCCCTTGCATCCTGTGCAGTCACACCACACTGTTCACCACCTGGGGCAGGTCGCTGCTGTGCCCCCAGTGCATTACTCCCCCCCCCCCCCAAGGCGTGCCACCTCCGAAGCGCATCAGCCCACCAACTTTCCTCTAACCTCCTTTTCTCCTAAGAAGGGGGTGCGCATAGCAGGCACGCGGCTGTCGGCTTTGCCGGTCCCCTGCCCTGGGAAGAGGAAGTAACATCAGAGGGGGCAGAGCCGCCAGCCACGTGCCTGCTCCACTCACCCTCTTTCTGCTTCCCCCCCCCCCCCCCGGGGTGGACTGTTCCCACCATCCCGCCCTTGGTATGATACTGACCTCCCCCATAGCCCTTAGCAGGGCCCTGCCTCTATCCTGTTCCTCTGTGTTCCTTGGTGAATCAGCACCATTTTAATTGTATCAATGTGGTATGTGCTTATTTACTAAACTGGCGTCATTTCTGTGCTCTCAGTGGCTGATGCAGAAAGTTACCATGAGCTGGTTCCTGCGGGGTGTAACCACACGTTACTAGCTACACAATGTAGAAAGGGGTTGAGCGCGGTAGTTAACTCGTGTAGTACACGCTGCATTAAAATGTATGGTGAGGCCATCAAGTAATTCTCGACAATTCAGAGAAGGAAACAGTTACTTTTTTTTACTCAACATATAATTAAACTCTGGAATTCATTGCCAGAGAATGTGGTAAAAGAAGTTAGCTTAGCAGGGTTTAAAAAAAGTTTGGATACTTTCTAAAAGAAACGTCTATAAATCATTAGTAAGATGGACTTGGGAAAATCCACTGCTTATTTCTAGGATGAGCAGCATAAAATCTGTTTTGCTCTTTTGGGATCTTGCCAGTTATTTGTGACCTGGATTGGCCACTGTTGGAAACAGGATACTGGGCATGATGGACCTTCCTGTCCCAATATGGCAAGGCTTGTGTACTTACGCTAATTGGTTAACAAGCCATTAGCACTCATGGCTGCTAACCAATTATTGATGTTAATTGAAACCAATTAGGGTTCACACTCGCATCTGCCTGTGCACTGTTCTATAATGATGGACCCCCAACTTTCATACTTCATAACCCAAAAGGGGGTGCAACCATGGGAGGGGCATAGGCGAGTCAGGGGCATTCTGAATATTTGCGCAAAGTATTATAGAATACGGGGGATGTGCGCCAGGATTTACGCCAGGTTTCAGTTGAGGTTGAGCTTAAGTTCTTGCATCCAAAGTTGGTTGCTGGAATCCACGCTAAGCACCATTTTATATGGAGTGATCGTCACGCAGCATTTTTCCCAGTGTCTATTTTTCAGCACCTTTTACCAACTCCAGCTGTTTACGTACAAGAAATTTTTGTGAGACTGATATTTATGCGCTAACCTCCAAATTCTGTATATGGCACCGTAAGTTGTGTGCGCTAATTTGGCCAAATGGCCAAATTGTGCACACAACTTAATTGATTAACAAGCCAATCGGCGCTGATCATTGGTAATTAACAACCAATTAGCGGCACTAATTGAATTTAATTAGAATTAACGTGCACAACTTTCTAGGCGTATGCTACAATGTGAAGCGTGTAAATTCTAATGCATGCAGTCAAAAAATTGGGCGTGGGCATGGGCAGGTTGTGGGTGTTTCAAAAAACTATGAGCATACTCCCGGTCCGCGCCTAACTTAGGAGCAGGTTTTTAGACCTGATTTTAGGTGGCTTTAATGGATGCGCCTAAATTTTACTCACAAGAATGGCAAGTGAGCGAATTCTATAAAGTGCGTGTAATTTTAGACGTACTTTTATAGAATCACACTAACTGCGTGGTTTTACGGCGCCGATTTTTAAGGTGCCACCTTTAGAATTCCCTCCTAACCAACAAGCCCCGATATGTGCTGGCACTTTCATTTTGTTCAGACATGCGCACACTGAGCCGCCCTCACCGAAGAACCTTCGTGCGCACGTGTCGGGCAGACTTCCCCTGATTAGCGTGCAAAGTTCTGCGTGCTTGAAATTAGCATCTCAACTTAAAATTGCATTGTGCAGTTTACAACTTTGCGGTAGAACTTGTGCGGTCAGCCATCCATGCATGGCTCCACCCACTCCCGAAGGAGGTGGTAGAGAGAAAAAAAATGGTGACGGAATTCAAATAGGCCTGGGATGAATGGTAAAAAACCCCAAAACCTTAAATGGTTGCATGTTGAGTGCGCTTAGATGGCGATTCTGGCTTTGAAGAGCATAGGGGTTCTTTTACTAAGGCATGCTGGCATTTTTAGCACGTGTTAAAAATAGGCAGGCGCTAAACGCTAAAGACACCCATAGGAATACATTGGCATCTTTAGCGTTCAGCGTGCTTCTATTTTTTTTTACATAAACTTCAGTAATTTGGAATGTGAGGACAGTGCTGGGCAGACTTTTATGGTCTGTGTCCCGCAAATGGCAAGACGGATGTGAGTAGGCTGGAGCGGGCATCGACTGCAACTTCGATAGTTGGAACCTAAGAGAGACGATGATCGAATATTTTACATCCCATTCATTGTTAGTTTAATCATTGATAATGAGTGTGACTGTTGGGCAGAGTGGATGGACCATTCAGGTCCTCTTGTCTGCCGTCATTTACTATGTTACTGCTTGGCTTTCTGCATCCATCTCTTGGTGCTGTGTGTGCATCCTTTGGTAAGCTATCACCAGTTCAGTGTTATCAGTGCAGTGTATGCTCATGTGGTAAATAAACTCATTGCCTTGTTAATCTTATCAGTGCAGTGTGCTCTCTTCTGGTAAATAAACTCTTTCTCAGTGTTAATGTTGCAGTGGGTGTTGTTTTGGCACATTGACCCCCTTGTCAGGGTTATCAGTGCAGTGTATGTTCTAAAGTAAAAGCATAGTGTTATCTGTTCAATAGACCCTGAAGGAGATGAATTCCCAGCCTAGTAACTTTGGAGAGAGCAATTGCTGTATTCACACACCTTCTTTCACAGTGCCTCTGTCTATCCTGAGAGAGAGGGAAGGCTGAATTCCTGTCATTCTCTCTGGAGGTGCAAGACCCCTTGAATAGACAAGAGGGATACCATTGTGAAATTTGACACTGGCTTATCTTCTTGTGGGAGTTCCAGGGGATGAAGGGAGCTGTGTTTTACTCTCTTCCTTCTCCCACCCTGTACTGCCCACCTCCCCTTCTAGTCAAAATACAAATTAGAAGATTTTCTTCTGCTGCTGGTTCTTATTTTTGGTTCTCCTTTCTGGTACTTATTTTCCAAAAATGGTTTTACTTGTGTAAAGATTGGGGGGGAGGGGGTGTTGCATTTCTACAGAATTAATCAAGTTTGAGCTGATATCTGAAGTCACTAAAGAAAATGGTTAAAAAGAAGCTGAAAGGGTCAGCTGCAGAGGTTAGAACTTTAAATCAGACGTGGACATTGTTTAAAAATACCTTCTTGGAAGCCCAGACCAGATGTATTCCACGTAATAACAAAAGTGGAAAGAAGAGCAAATGACAGCCAGTGTGGGTTAAAAGATGAAGTGGAGGAGGCTGTTAGAGCCAAAAGAGCATCCTTCAAAGAATGGAAAAAGGATCTGAATGAAGAAAATAAGAAGCAACATAAGCAGTGTCAAGCTAGATACAAAGCACGGATATAAAGAAGGCTACAAGAGAATATGAACAAAAACTTGCAGTGGAGACAGAAACTCATAGTAACACCTTTATCAGGTACATCCGAAGCAGAAAGGCTGTGAGAGAATCCGTGGGACCATTAGATTATGAAGGAGCAAAAGATCCGAAGCAGAAAGGCTGTGAGAGATTCCGTGGGACCATTAGATTATGAAGGAGCAAAAGATCCGAAGCAGAAAGGCTGTGAGAGATTCCGTGGGACCATTAGATTATGAAGGAGCAAAAGATCTGAAGCAAAAAGGCTGTGAGAGAATCCGTGGGACCATTAGATTATGAAGGAGCAAAAGATCCGAAGCAGAAAGGCTGTGAGAGAATCCGTGGGACCATTAGAGTATGAAGGAGCAAAACATCCGAAGCAGAAAGGCTGTGAGAGAATCCGTGGGACCATTAGAGTATGAAGGAGCAAAAGATCCGAAGCAGAAAGGCTGTGAGAGATTCCATGGGACCATTAGATTATGAAGGAGCAAAAGATCCGAAGCAGAAAGGCTGTGAGAGATTCCGTGGGACCATTAGAGTATGAAGGAGCAAAAGATCTGAAGCAGAAAGGCTGTGAGAGAATCCGTGGGACCATTAGAGTATGAAGGAGCAAAAGATCCAAAGCAGAAAGGCTGTGAGAGAATCCGTGGGACCATTAGAGTATGAAGGAGCAAAAGATCCGAAGCAGAAAGGCTGTGAGAGATTCCGTGGGACCATTAGATTATGAAGGAGCAAAAGATCCGAAGCAGAAAGGCTGTGAGAGAATCCGTGGGACCATTAGAGTATGAAGGAGCAAAAGATCCGAAGCAGAAAGGCTGTGAGAGAATCCGTGGGACCATTAGATTATGAAGGAGCAAAAGATCCGAAGCAGAAAGGCTGTGAGAGATTCCGTGGGACCATTAGATTATGAAGGAGCAAAAGATCCGAAGCAGAAAGGCTGTGAGAGATTCCGTGGGACCATTAGAGTATGAAGGAGCAAAACATCCGAAGCAGAAAGGCTGTGAGAGATTCCGTGGGACCATTAGATTATGAAGGAGCAAAAGATCCGAAGCAGAAAGGCTGTGAGAGAATCCGTGGGACCATTAGAGTATGAAGGAGCAAAAGATCCGAAGCAGAAAGGCTGTGAGAGAATCCGTGGGACCATTAGAGTATGAAGGAGCAAAAAGGGGCACCCAGGGAGGACAAAGCCATAGTGGAGAGAGTAATGAATTCTTTGCTTCAGTCTTTACAGAAGAAGATGTACCTGTACCGGAACTGGTTTTCAAGGGTGATGATGCAGAAGAACTGAAAGAAATCTCTGTAAGCCTGGAAGAAGTACTGAGCCAAATTGACAAGTTAAAGAGTGATAAATCACCTGGACTGGATGGCATACACCCCAGGGTACTAAAAAAAATCAAAACATTAAATTGCTGGTCTGTTGTTAGTGATCTAGAACCTGTTGTTTAAAATCATTCGTAGTACCTGGAGGGTGGCCAATGTATCGCCAATTTTTAAAAAGTTCCAGAGGTGATCTGGGAAATTACAGACCAGCAAGCCTGATTTCAGTGCCGAGGAAAATAGTGGAAACTATTATAAAGAATAAAATTATGCAGCACATAGACAAAAATGGTTTAATGGGACAGGTTCAGCCGAGGGGAGTCTTGCCTCGCCGATTTGCTTCATTTCTTTGAAGGCGTGAATAAACATGTGGATAAAGGTGAGCCGGTTGATTTAGTGTATCTGGATTTTCAGAAAGCTTTTGACAAAGTTCCTCATGGGAGACTCTTAAGGAAATTCAAAACTCATGGGATCTGAGCGATGTTCTCTCTAAGCGGAGCACATGAGCGGATTGCTCATATGTTTTAGGAGCGTTGCACGCAGATTTTACATGGTTGCTCATTTTTGTGCTATATGCAGAAATGCATTGCTAATAATGGCGCTCAAAAATATTGTTGGGTTTTAAAACTTGTTGCTCACACACACAAAAAAATGTGCACACACCAGGCCACTCCTTAGAGGAAATGTTGGATAGGAGGCAGTGTCCTTCTGTGGATTAGGAACTGGTTAATGGACAGAAAACAAGAGGGTAGGGTTAAATGGCAATTTTTCTCAATGAAGGAGGGTAAATAGTGGAGTGCCACAAGGATCGGTACTGGGACAGGTGCTATCCTATATAATAATTTGTACCTCTGCACATCTGTCTGGGTTCGTAACACAGTTCCTGTTGGTCCGCCTTGGGGATGACGTCACAGGGCGGACCAATGGGAAGTGAGAGGGAAGGGAACCCAGCAGCAGCCACCGGAGGTGAGTAACCAAACGCCTCCCCCCCCCCCCCCCCCGAGTTCCATGATCCCCAACCTCCCTTCTTCCACTCTCGTTGTCCGAGGGGGTGGGGGTCCTGAGGGGAGAGGAGGGGAAAAGGGAAGAGAGGGGGTGGGGGTCCTCAGACGAGAGAGGGTGGGAGGGGGGGTCCTGAGACAAGAGGGGGGAGGGAGAGGAGGAGGAGGGAGGGAGGGGGCCCTGGAACCTTGCTAGCGCCCGTTTCCTTTCTGTTGGAAACGGGCCTCTTTTACTAGCTTAACATATTTATAAATGATTTGGAAAATGGAACGATGAATGAGTTGATTAAATTTGCAGATGACACAAAACTATTCAAAATTGTCAATACGCATGTAAGACCGGGCATCCAAATGGCAGATTAAATTTAATATGGACAAATGCAAAGTGATGCATATTGGGAAAACTAACCCAAATCATTGTTACCTGATGCTGGGGTCCACCTTAGGAGTCAACATTAGGTGTCATCGTTGACAATACGCTGAAATCTGCTCAATGTGCGGCGGCGGCCAAAAAAACAAATAGAATGGTAGGAATTATTGGGAAACAGATGCAAAATAAGACCAAGAATATTATAATGCCTCTGTATCGCTCCACAGTGCGAGCTCACTTTGAGTATTGTGTTCGATTCTGGTCACCGTATCTCAAAAAAAGATATAGTGGAATTACAAAGAAGAGCGACCAGAATGATAAAGGGGATGAAACTCCTCCCATATGAGGAAAGGCTAAAGAGGTTAGGGCTCTTCTGCTTGGAAAAGAGACGGCTGAGGGGGGGGGGGGGGGGGGGGGTATGATTGAGGTCTATAAAATCCTGAGTGGTGTAGAACGTGTAGAAGTGAATCAATTTTTCAAGAAGTACAAAGACCAGGGGACGCTCAAGTTACATGGAAATACTTTTAAAACAAATAGGAGGAAATATTTTTTCACTCAAAGAATAGTTAAGCTCTGGAACTCGCTGCCGGAGGATGTGGTAACAGGTTTGGACAAGTGCCTGGAGGAAAAGTCCATAGTCTGTTATTGAGATGGACATGAGGGAAGCCACTGCTTGCCCTGGGATTGGTAGCATGGAATGTTGCTACTCTTTGGGATTCTGGAATGTTGCCACTCTTTGGGATTCTGGAATGTGGCCACTCTTTGGGGTTACGGAATGTTGCTACTAATTGGGTTTGTGCCAGGTACTTGTGACCTGGATTGGCCACTGTTGGAAGCAGGATACTGGTCTAGATGGACCATTGTTCTGATCCAGTATGGCTATTCTTATGCTATGTTGAGCTGAGCTGCGTTAATTAGAGCCACCCTTCGCTATATATTTATACTAGTTAAAAAGGCCCATTTCTTGAGCAAATGAAACGGGTGCTAGCAAGGTTTTCCTCCCCCAACACCCCCCCTCCCTACCTACCCACCCGTTCGTCGTTCTGAAGCCACTGACGCCATTGCTCCGGACCTCGTGAACGCACCTTCATGAGCTTCTTGGTTCTGAAGCCACTGACGCCATTGCTCCGCCCTCGATGCGTGACGCCATTGCTCCGCCCTCGCCGTCATCACATTTGACGCGAGTGCGGGGCCCAGAGACTTGGTGCTTTCGGTGGCTTCACCACCACGAACCCTTCATGACGGAAGTGACGTCAGGGGCTTGGCTGCATTGACGTCAGTGTCCTCAGAACGTTGAGGCTGAGTTTTATTGTATAGGATATTTTAACCTGGCTTCACCGATGAGGCTGTGTCTGCACTTTGGGTAAATGAACCTCACGCTCGAGCTAGGATATGCTTTGTATGATCTCGGCCTGTCAGATTTACTGCTAGTGCTCTCCTTAACGCTCGCGTTGTGTCAAAAGAGCTTCCTTCTGGTGCTTCATGTGTTCAAATGTAGATCAGCGATGTTATCAGGGTGCAGTTGAAGTTCTTTTGCGCCCCGAGATAATTGGGACTCTGTCCCTGTCTTTCTACAACCTTTCCCTCTTCTCTGGTTGCATCTCTTGGCATACGCAATTCAGAATAGTCACTTGGTACTGACACTTCAATTGGCAAATCCTGTTTTTTATGCTTTTTCTTCTTTACCACAATGTGTAGTTTCCTGGCATGTATCTCTTTATCTATCCCATGTGATCACGACTTCATCACTTTCTGCAACACTGTCTGAATCATGTTCTCAGTATTTCTATGGTACTGGCATGTTAACAGTGTTTACGCAGCTTCCACTGCGTGAGCTGTTTTACTTGAATTTGTTTTTCTGCATAGCGTTCGTCTGACAATAGCATGTCACAGCCGGCCATGAGATGAGAAAACCGCCTTCAGTTCTGTGCTAAAGAGCCCCCATTTGTCTGTTCATTTTCAATTTCTTCCGGCTGCGTTACTTCGGTGTGTCTGATTTGATCATATATGACCCATACCTTGTACACTTTCAGCTTACTCTTGTCCTTATAGATTAGCTGGTAGGCTGTTCTTATATCCGAATGGTCGAGGTCTTTCTGGGGTCAGTCATAATTCCACAGCTGTGTGAAAGTACATGGATTGTAGATTTATGGACCACTTGTATCTTATTCCATGCTGCTCTCAAAAGTACTCTTCTGTATCAGTCTCCCGTGGAGTACCCTCTGATCGTTTCTCTGGTCGTTTTTTCTGCAGGATCGTTGCACCATCATCCACTAGTGCTGGGCAGACTTATACGGTCTGTGCCAGAGCCGGTGGTTGGGAGGCGGGGCTGGTGGTTGGGAGGCGGGGATAGTGCTGGGCAGACTTATACGGTCTGTGCTAGAGCCGGTGGTGGGAGGCGGGGCGGGTGGTTGGGAGGCGGGGATAGTGCTGGGCAGACTTGTACGGTCTGTGCCAGAGCCGGTGGTGGGAGGCGGGGCGGGTGGTTGGGGGGCGGGGATAGTGCTGGGCAGACTTATACGGTCTGTGCCCTGAAAAAGACAGGTGCAAGTCAGGGTGGGGTGTGCACAGGGGGTGGCACATGTGGGTTTGTCTTGTTGGGCAGACTGGATGGACCGTGCAGGTCTTTTTCTGCCATCATCTACTATGTTACTATATATGTATCAGTCTCCCGTGGAGTACCCTCTGATCTTTTCTCTGGTCGTTTTTTCTGCAGGATTGTTGCACCATCATCCACTCCTAAATGCTTATGTATGCCTTCCCATTCAAGCTGCTGGTATATTACAGTCTTCGATCAAGGAGGTGTTTTCAGTTTTGCAACGTTTCCCTCCAAAGATGGTTATTTTGGCATGTTGTTAACAGTCTTGATGTCCACTAAAACAGTGCTTCCCAAACTTTTTCAGTTCCCGGCACCCTTATACCCTTAGTGTCCAAGAAATGTTTGCGGCATACCCCCACCCCCCGGCCACACAGGTCTCCAACCACCTCCGGCCATACCCACCCGCTACACATCATGTCCAGTATTTCTCCCTCTCTCTCCCCCATGCACCATCTCTCCCTTCCCTCCACTCCTATGGCCAACACTTCTTCCTCTCTGGCCTCTTTCCATGCAGCATCTCCCCCTCCCCTTGACCCCCATATACAAGATTTCACCCCTTCCTTCCCCTTCAACTCTTGTCCAACACTCATGCCCCTCATTCCTCCTGCAGCAGCTCTCCTTTCCTCCCCCACCCCATCCACAATTCTCCCTCTGGGTTCCCCCCGGCAGCAACAGCAATTCCCACATGGTGCCTGTCGCTAACCCAGAAGCCTCCCCTGGGTTTCATTATTTTTTTAAAAACTTGCCATTCTTACAGGGTCAGGATTAGTTGTGCTTACTTTTGTTTATCTCTTCCTCTCTGCCAGCTGTGTACAAAATCTCTCTCACCGACAGAGAACCGCTGTTTTCCTGCCACATATGGCTGGGCAAAGCTACCTATCACAGCTCAGCTGTGATTGGTCACGGAGCCTGTCTGGCGCCTAAAAGGGCGATCCTGATTTGGAAACGGAAGAGCCTCACTCCTTGCTTCCCAATCAGGATCGCCCTTTCAGCAGCCAGGCAGGCTCCGTGACCAATCACAGCTGAGCTGTGATCGGTAGCTTGCCCCAGCCATGGTGTATGTAGGTTTCCTGGAACTTAAACTTTGTTTAGATATGTTGAAATTAAGCAATGTCCTGGCGCTTGGCTGTGAACCTCCCATCTGCCCTGCGGCACACCTGTGAGTTTGGCACGGCGCGGGGGCGTAGCCAGACAACAGATTTTGGGTGGGCCTAGGCAAGAAGTGGGTGGGCAGCAAGTGTTCTCCCCCCCCCCCCCCCACCAAGCATGCGTAGGTGCTGGTATCGTGGAGGAAGTCTTCAACTGGTGAAGCTTGGGACCCCCACCAGCTACTGCTAAACATGTGCTACTGTTGGGTGGGCCTGAGCCCTAAGTGGGTGGGCCCTGGCCCACCTGTGGCTACGCCACTGCCAAGGCGCACTGGGGTGCCACGGTGAACAGTTTGGGAAACGCTGCACTAAGATGTTCTTCAGGATTCAAAGCTGTTTCATTGAATGACATTCGCAGGAGAAGTCTAGGGCTTCAAATCTCCTACAAGCAGTAGGTGCTGTGTTATCAGCGGATCATTTCTGTCTCTGGAATTAAGGCTGAATCTGTAGCTCAAGGAGTACTTGGTGGATTTAGTGCCAGATGGAGCAAAAGTGGTGATGGGGAAATTTTCGGGAATATCTCTCACTTGATCTTGATGTTTAGGAATTACACAGTGTTCATTTTTGAGTGAAGGTTACTACTTAAATTTTGCAATCGAAGCAAGTAATGTCATTGAAGTCTCTGGGGGGGGTGACTGATGTGAGGAAGAGATATTTAGGGGGTGATGCCATTAAAGTCTCTGGGGGTGAATGAGGTGAGGAAGAGATATTTAAGGGGGTGATGCCATTGGAGTCTCTGGGGGTGAATGAGGTGAGGAAGAGATATTTAAGGGGGTGATGCCATTGGAGTCTCTGGGGGTGAATGAGGTGGGGAAGATGTATTTAAGGGGGTGATGCCATTGGAGTCTCTGGGGTTGAATGAGGTGGGGAAGAGATATTTAAGGGGGTGATGCCATTGGAGTCTCTGAGGTTGAATGAGGTGGGGAAGAGATATTTAAGGGGGTGATGCCATTGGAGTCTCTGGGGTTGAATGAGGTGGGGAAGAGATATTTAAGGGGGTGATGCCATTGGAGTCTCTGGGGGTGAATGATGTGGGGAAGAGATATTTAAGGGGGTGATGCCATTGGAGTCTCTGGGGTTGAATGAGGTGGGGAAGAGATATTTAAGGGGGTGGTGTCACTGAAGTCTCTGGAGGTGAATGATGTAGGGAAGAAAATTTAGGGGGGTGATTTCATTGAAGTCTCTGGGGTGACTGATGTGAGGAAGAGATATTTAGGGGGTGATGCCATTAAAGTCTCTGAGGGTGAATGAGGTGAGGAAGAGATATTTAGGGGGTGATGCCATTAAAGTCTCTGAGGGTGAATGAGGTGAGGAAGAGATATTTAAGGGGGTGATGCCATTGGAGTCTCTGGGGTTGAATGAGGTGGGGAAGAGATATTTAAGGGGGTGATGCCATTGGAGTCTCTGGGGGTGAATGAGGTGGGGAAGAGATATTTAAGGGGGTGATGCCATTGGAGTCTCTGGGGGTGAATGAGGTGGGGAAGATGTATTTAAGGGGGTGATGCCATTGGAGTCTCTGGGGTTGAATGAGGTGGGGAAGAGATATTTAAGGGGGTGATGCCATTGGAGTCTCTGAGGTTGAATGAGGTGGGGAAGAGATATTTAAGGGGGTGATGCCATTGGAGTCTCTGGGGTTGAATGAGGTGGGGAAGAGATATTTAAGGGGGTGATGCCATTGGAGTCTCTGGGGGTGAATGAGGTGGGGAAGAGATATTTAAGGGGGTGATGCCATTGGAGTCTCTGGGGTTGAATGAGGTGGGGAAGAGATATTTAAGGGGGTGGTGTCACTGAAGTCTCTGGAGGTGAATGATGTAGGGAAGAAAATTTAGGGGGGTGATTTCATTGAAGTCTCTGGGGTGACTGATGTGAGGAAGAGATATTTAGGGGGTGATGCCATTAAAGTCTCTGAGGGTGAATGAGGTGAGGAAGAGATATTTAGGGGGTGATGCCATTAAAGTCTCTGAGGGTGAATGAGGTGAGGAAGAGATATTTAAGGGGGTGATGCCATTGGAGTCTCTGGGGTTGAATGAGGTGGGGAAGAGATATTTAAGGGGGTGATGCCATTGGAGTCTCTGGGGGTGAATGATGTGGGGAAGAGATATTTAAGGGGGTGATGCCATTGGAGTCTCTGGGGGTGAATGAGGTGGGGAAGATGTATTTAAGGGGGTGATGCCATTGGAGTCTCTGGGGTTGAATGAGGTGGGGAAGAGATATTTAAGGGGGTGATGCCATTGGAGTCTCTGAGGTTGAATGAGGTGGGGAAGAGATATTTAAGGGGGTGATGCCATTGGAGTCTCTGGGGTTGAATGAGGTGGGGAAGAGATATTTAAGGGGGTGATGCCATTGGAGTCTCTGGGGGTGAATGATGTGGGGAAGAGATATTTAAGGGGGTGATGCCATTGGAGTCTCTGGGGTTAAATGAGGTGGGGAAGAGATATTTAAGGGGGTGGTGTCACTGAAGTCTCTGGAGGTGAATGATGTAGGGAAGAAAATTTAGGGGGGTGATTTCATTGAAGTCTCTGGGGTGACTGATGTGAGGAAGAGATATTTAGGGGGTGATGCCATTAAAGTCTCTGAGGGTGAATGAGGTGAGGAAGAGATATTTAAGGGGGTGATGCCATTGGAGTCTCTGGGGTTGAATGAGGTGGGGAAGAGATATTTAAGGGGGTGATTTCATTGAAGTCTCTGGGGGTGACTGATGTGGGTAAGAGACAGTTAAAGGGGTCATACCACTGGACCCTCTAGAGGTGAAGGAGTGGGGGCAGAAATATTCAAGGAGGTGATGCCTCTAAGCATTGTTAAGTTCAGAGATCTCCCAAAAGCTGCATACATTGGATGCCTGGCAACAGAAAACAAGAGAGTTAAAATTTGTAGGAGTGTCAGTCTACTGTTTTATCATTTTACTAATACTTTGTAAACCGCTGTGACCTGTATACCAGAAATGGCAGTATATCAAGCATTTGAATAAACATAAAGCATAAACTACAGTCTGACTCAAAATCACAATCTCATTTCATTTCATTTATTGTATATGGAACCAGCCATCATCATACTGCTGGGCAGTTTACAAAAATGCATGCCTAATAAATTACATAGGACAGATAAAGATAAACATAAAATGATACAGTGCAGGTACTGTACAATAGATTTCCCCAATAATTTGTAGTGTATTCGCTGCATTTTATCCTGACTGGCCCTATAACGTGAATACACATGGACTTGACAAATCAACCATTGACAGCAGGCAATCTCACGGAAGCAAAATGCACCTGAGATACCGAATTCTCCCTCTCCCCCCCCCCCCCCCCCCAAGAAAATCAAACCAATTTTCCACAGCAATATACTGAAAAGACCAAATTGGCCCTTCCAGTGTGCCCAGCTGCAATTCCTCTACTTCAAGTAGAGATGAGCGTATAAATTCCCACCCTCAGCCCAACCCTAGTTTGTCAGCCCCATGTCTTTGACCACTAGGGCAGCACAGTTTGGGGGGGGGGGGCAAACTCACTGTTAGCTTGTTTAAAGAAGCTTCATTGCAGCCAGTGTGGGGTCTTGAGCATTCGCGCATGCCCTAAGACCTGCCAGATCCCCCCCTCCGCCACCCTCTGAAACAGGAAATAGGGAGAGGGTGGGCCTTGGCAGGCCTTAAGCGTATGAGGATTATTAAGGCCTGGCTGCCCCTGAGGCTTCGTTAAACAAGCTGATGGCGAACCTAGTGCCACCCCAGAGGGATTAGAGAAGGGGGCCTACTGAATACTTTGAGGAGGGGAGGTAGGCAAGAAATAATGTTGGATACCCCAGGAAGGAGGGAGGTAGGGAAGGGGAAATGCTGGACATCTTGAGGTGGGTAGATGCTAGGCTCCTTGTTAGCGGGTGGGAGGTAGAGGAGGGGAGATGCTGGACATGGGGGGTGCACTTTTGAAGGTTTGCCTGGGGTGTCCGATACCCTTGGGCTAGTCCTGTGCATAGCCAGAATCTGTTAAAGTGCTGACCTCCATCCCCTCAAATGGTAGACCATTTCAGGCGTTACCATCTTCTATGATTGTTAACAAGATCTACATTCAAGCCAGCCTTTCACTCCCCTTACACATCTTAATCCCCTGTTTCCTAAAAACTCATACAGCTACAAAAGCTAGCCAAGCCATTGTCCAAAACATCGGATCTCCCCATTCTCACTGAAGTTTGAGATTTTTTCATGGTGTACTCTAACAAGCCTTTGTTTATTTTGTACTTTTCGAAGCAATTTGTAATCAAGAGTTAAGGAAGCTATCAGACACTTTCTTACAGCCTTGTTCTGCTGAGGTTTCGGTTTTTCTTACAGCTGGCCATGATGGTTTTATTGAATATCTCTCATTGCCCTTCTGTCCTGTTTGAGAAGACCATGAAAAAATCTCAAACCTCATTGAGCATGAGGTTATCCAGTGTCGGAGTCCATGTGACTGTATATTCTTTCTCAATCTCTTCCAGTAATTTAGAAGGGTGAGTTATTGGTTGATAGTTTGAGGTGAAAATTACTGGCGTCCGTTTTTGAAGAAGGGAATATCGTTCCTTCAGTTAATCATTGTGATGTTAGTTCTGTCTGGCAATAGATTTTCGCTTTTCACTAGAACTGAGGGGGAAGTTCTAGATGACTGAACTGAAGATTGGGTACAGCATTTTCCACTCTGATGATTTCCATCTTCCCTGTCCTGCCTCTATCTCTGTCTCCTCCTATCTTTCTGTCTTTTGCTCACCATCTTTTCTTCCCCTTCTCTCATCCGCTTCTCCATCTCGCACACTTTCCAACCTGCAGACCACTAAAGCGTAATTTTTGTTTGGTGACTCTCGGTTGTTAGAAGGATAACAGAGGGGATGAATGAACATTTCTGATTTTAGGACTGAAATCTAAAAACACTGCTATGAGTACAGCTGGAATAGAGGAGTCGTCAACTTTGAAAGAAAGACAGGAGAGGGGAGATATGATAGAGATGTTTAAATACCTCTGTGGCGTAAATGCACAGAAGGGGAGTCTCTTTCAAATGAAAGGAAGCTCTGGAATGAAGGGGCGTATGGTGAAGATGAAAAGAGGACAGACTTAGGAGTAATCTGAGGAAGTACTTCTTTACAGAAAGGGTGGTGAATGCTTGGAACCTTCTCCCAGTGGAGATGGTGGAGAAGAAGACTATCTGAATTCAAGAAAGCTTGGGACAAGTATACAGGATCTCTAAGGGAGAAGAAGGGATAGTAGATGGTATGGAAGGGCAGATTGGATAGGTCATATGGTCTTATCTGCCGTCACTTTCTGTGTTTTCTATGTTTCTAGTGGTTTTGTTTTGTTACATTTGTACCCCGCGCTTTCCCACTCATGGCAGGCTCAATGCGGCTTACAAGGGGCAATGGAGGGTTAAGTGACTTGCCCAGAGTCACAAGGAGCTGCCTGTGCCTGAAGTGGGAATCGAACTCAGTTCCTCAGTTCCCCAGGACCAAAGTCCACCACCCTAACCACTAGGCCACTCCTCCACTGTTGCTACTATTTGAGATTCTACATGGAATGTTGCTATTCCACTAGCAACATTCCATGTAGAAGTCGACCCTTGCAGATCACCAATGTGGCCGCGCAGGCTTCTACAAGGAATGTTGCTACTGGAATAGCAGCATTCCATGTAGAATCTCCAATAGTAGCAATATTCCATGTAGAATCTCCAATAGTATCTATTTTATTTTTGTTACATTTGTACCCCGTGCTTTCCCACTCATGGCAGGCTCAATGTGGCTTACATGGGGCAATGGAGGGTTAAGTGACTTTCCCAGAGTCACAAGGAGCTGCCTGTGCCTGAAGTGGGAATGGAACTCAGTTCCTCAGTTCCCCAGGACCAAAGTCCACCACCCTAACCACTAGGCCACTCCTCCACTCTTTTCAGAACTCACTCTTTATGGCTTTGGGCAAATCACTTCACCATCCATTGCCTTAGGTACAAATTTAAGATTGTAAATCCTCTAGGGACAGGGACATATCCATGGCTTAATTTCTAGGGAAACAGCCTGGAACATAGTTCTACTATTTCTTTTCAGACTTGGGCTCACAGGAAGCTTACAGGGAAGGGGTTGAATCTGGAGCAGGACAGGAGACAGTCTCATTCTATTTCCTAATCCAGCCTCTCTTCTGCTGTTGCTCCTGCCCTTAGCCAGCCCATCCCCTTCCCGGCTCCACAGTACCACTTCCTTTTTGTCTACAAACTCTGTACTGGACATAACCGAATGTAACTTGCCTTGATCTACAAATGAAAATGTATGAGCTAAATCTAAATAAATGAACATTAGTCATTTATAATCTAATTTTACCAGGTTGGTTAAGTTTTAATAGGATGATGTCATTGACACCTACGGTGACGAAGGGGAAGAGATATTTACGAGGGTAATGGCATTGACATCTCTGGAGATAAATGGGGAAGAGATTTAATGGGGTGATGCCACTGAAGTCTTGAGTTGAAAA
The DNA here is from genome assembly GCF_901765095.1 of Microcaecilia unicolor. Lineage (NCBI taxonomy): Eukaryota > Metazoa > Chordata > Amphibia > Gymnophiona > Siphonopidae > Microcaecilia > Microcaecilia unicolor. The sequence goes on from NC_044044.1 coordinate 18,898,484, forward strand.
ATGTGGGGATGAGGTATTTACAAGGGTGATGGCATTGACATCGCTGGAGATTAATCATAGTGGGGAGAGATAGTTAAGGAGGCAATCCCATTGGAGTCCAGAGATGAATAATTCAGGGAAGAGATTTGTAAGGGGGGTGATGCCAATAGAGCCTCTGGAGGTGACTGAGATGGGTAAGAGATATTTAATTGGGCAATGCCATTGAAGTCTCTGAATGTGGATAATGTGGTGAAGAGATATTTAGAGGGGTGATGCCATTGGATTCTATGGTGGTAAATGAGTTGGGGAAGAGGGATTTAAGAAGGTTGATGCCATTGTAATCAGTGGAGGTGAATGAGACACATGAGAAAAAATTACTATAGGCAAATATCCAAAATAAGACATTCCAGGGAAATTAAAACAAGCTACTTAGCACACAAGCCAAAGAAGGAAAACCAAAGGCAAACCTAGCTGGAGAAAAAAAAACTATATAAAGAAAATAAAACAAAAGATAAAGGGAAACCTAATATCCAACATCATTAGACTGCCAAATTCAAACCGTTAACATTCATCTATCTTAACCCTCAGAACCACTGGGACACTCCAACCTTTAAGCATCTGAAAGAAAACATAGTTGAGCAGGTTCAAAAAATAAAGCGTGTACAGTAGCAAATCATACATCATAAGATGTATACAATATAAAACCCTACACAAAAAGTTATAAAAACTACAGAACAATCAAGACAATTGCAAATGAAAAGAATCCAAAACGGAACCTCCAAAAAGTAGCAGCAGAATCAACACAGCACATGGTCCCTATCCTGAGGGAAACTAAAGGTCAGCAAGAGTGTCCCTTGGAGTCTCTTCAGTTTCTGAGTTCTTAGGAACCCTGAAATGTCCAATCTATCAATGGGTATAGGCCCTCCTCCTTCATCATCCTAGTCCCACCAGACCCTCATCTTCTTGCCATGTTGAAATCAGCCAAGGCTCTCATGAATTTTCAAGTTAACCTTTATATATTTCTTAAGTGCATCAGTCGGAGGGAACATACTTACTCGGTAATGCTAAAGACCCTCATTCAGGTGTGTTGTAGCATCTACCATATGTTCCATCTTACAATGGATGCTCAACTTATCCCGAGTAGGACCAAGTTGTGTTGGTTGTAGTTGTAAAATTTGCTGTCCCAAACAGCATGTCCGTCATCTTGGGCCTTGTGGTTCAGATCTCCTAATAATTTTCATTGTAAGAACAGAGGATGATGAGAGAAAGTTTTAACAAAGATAGAGCATCCCAAAAGCTACCCAAGGAAACAAGAGACAGTCTCACCAACAGCGACCTAGATACCAAACAGCTTCTAGCTGCTGCCAATTTATCCAGACGTGCCACAGGAGCCTGAAGCCTACGGGTGGCCTTCACTGAGACCACTGGCAGTGTCACCCCCTGAACAGGGCTCTATGAAGTCACTCTGAAAATGGCTGACGTCCTCAGAACCAGGGTTTGTTGTCCTTTGCTTTCCTTACTGGATAGAGTACCTCTTCCGCTGTAACTGCATCACTCATCAGAAATCATGGCCGCGACTGTGGACCTGGAAGCAGACCACGGGGAGTGGGAATGGCAGTCTTGTTGGCTGAACTCAGCAGAACATCCATGTCTGGCAGTGGAGATGATTCCCACCCCAGTGTCATAACAGACATCAATGATGTTACACCAGGCATTTGGACAAAGAGCTCTAGAATGGATGACAGAGAGGACCCTCCCCCCCCCCCCTTTTATATTTCCTCATACCAAAGCGTACAGTCAGGAAAGAACCTTGCTATACTTCTCAAACCGTGGTGCCATCTTGGTTCTCCTCAGGAAGAGATATTTAATGGGATGATACACTGAATTCTTTTGAGGTGAATGACGTGAGGACGAGATGTTTAAGGGGGTGATGCCATTGGAGTCTCTGGGGGTGAATATTATAGGCAAAGAGATACACAAGGAGGTGATGTCACTGAAAGTTCTGGGGGTGGATGAGGTGGGGAAAGAGATATTAACTGAAGATATGCCAATGAAGTCTCTGGAAGTGAATGATAATGGGGTATAGACATTTCAGGGGGTGATGCCATTTAAGTCTTTGGAGGCCAATGAGGTGGGGGAAGAGATTTTTTTTTTTTAAAGGGGTGCTACCTCTGGAGGTAGATGATGCAGCTATGAGTATGTCTTTTCCTATAAAAAATCCTTTTCTCGTAATGAGGATGAATTTAAGGGAACAAATCTTTCCTCTTCTCTCTGCGCCTTTTCCCACCCTATCTTCCTCCTGTTTGCTTTCAGCTCTCTAGTGAATCTCATACTCCGCTCCCCTCCCCCATCCCGTCTGCTTCTCCTTATCAATTACGTTAGCATTATTATTTTTTTTAACTATATGCAAACGCAGTTGCTAAGAACCCCTCCCCCAGCAGCCACCACCCTGGCCTCTTTTCATGAATCACTCTTCCTATTTCCCATTCCGTCCTTATTCTGAACTATCTATTGTCCAGGTTCCCTTTTCAGCCCAAGCAGCGGGGATGTTTCTTTACATGGCTTTCGTGATGCTGGTTGGGGGGGGGAGTGAATAGGAGGTGGTATTGGGGGGGGGGGGGGCTAGGGGAAAGGGGAGGCTATGGGGAGCATTTATGGGGAGTTGAATTTTTACAAAGGGGACGGGGAGGGGGTCCCAGGAGTAAAAGTTGAAGTCTCATCAGGGATCTGGGAATACTTGTGTTCAATGGGTAGATTTTATGTTAAGTATATAGTGTGTGTGTCCGGGGGGGGGGGGGGGGGGGGGGGGGATATATTAACATTTAACCTAGCCTTTATCCCTGCAAAGAGTTAAGTGCTGATATGCTTTTCAATGAGGGGAGGGAGGAGTTTAGGACAATTGCCCTGTTCCCACAACAAAAAGAAGTCCATCTGAGAAGCAAGGGCCAGATGGTACACCGAAGGCAGGAACCTTTCAGTCCTGCCCTGGCTTCTAACTCCCAGCCCGGAGCACACTACCCACTTCAGATTGATGGGTTCTGGGGAAAAGCTGGACCAGGCACTCCAGAATGCCCTGCCACTGCAGCTCAGCCCACAACGGGGTGGTATGATTGTGTATTTCTATGATATATTTACACACACACACACACACACATTCACGCTCACACACACACACACACACAAATTGCTTGCTCACTCAGATACGCACACACAGACGAATTGCTTATTCACTCAGAGACACAAATACATACACGCACAAATTGCTCATTCACTCACACACACAAATTGCTCACTCAGATACACTCATACAAATGAACTGCTCACTCACTCAGTACACACATATGCATATACAAATTGCTCACTCACTCAGAAATATATACACACACACACATTGCTCACTCACTCAGATATATACACACACACATACACACAAATTGCTCACTCACTCAGATATATACACACACACACACATTGCTCACTCACTCAGATATATACACACACACACATTGCTCACTCAGATATATACACACACACACACACACACACACACACACACACATTGCTCACTCACTCAGATATATACACAAACACACAAATTGCGCACTCAGATATACACACACACACATACACATAAATTGCTCATTCACTCAGGACACCCTCACACACAAATTGCTCATGCACTCAGATACACACACATTGCACACACATACTTATTGAGTAAACACTCATATACACTGTTGAGCGCACATACTGTTGAGCATGCAGACACACACACACTACTCATTCACTCAGAGCCAAATTGACAAATTAAAGAGTAGTAAATCACCTGGACCGGATGGCATACATCCAGGGGAGCTCAAAGAAATCAAGCATGAAATTGCTGATCTGCTATTAGCAATATCTAACCTGCCATTAAAATAGTCCATAGTACCTGAAGATTGGAGGGTGGCCAATGTGATGTTGATTTTTAAAAAGGGCTTCAGTGGTGGTCTGGGAAATTAGAGACCGGTAAGTCTGATATCAGTACCGGGCAAATTATAAAGTATAAAATTATGGAACACTTAGACGAACATGGTTTAATGGGACAGAATCAGCATGGGTTCAGCCAAGGGAAGTCTTGCCTCACTGATTTGCTTCATTACTTTGAAGGTGTGAATAAACATGCGGATAAAGGTGAGCTGGTAGATGTAGTGTATCTAGATTTTCAGAAAGCTTTTGATAAGGTTCCTCATGAGAGACTCCTGAGAAAATTAAAGAGTCATGGGATAGGAGGCAATGTTCTCGTGTGGATTAGGAATTAGTTATTGGACAGAAAACAGAGGGTAGGGTTAAATAGTCATTTCTCTCAATGGAGGAGGGTGAACAGTGGAGTGCCGCAGGGATCTGTACTGGGACCGGTGCTATTTAACATATTTATAAATGATATGGAAATTGGAACAACGAGTGAGGTGATTAAATTTGCAGATGACACAAAACTATTCTAGTTTGTTCAAACACTTGCGGATTGTGAAATATTGCAGGAAGACCTTGGGAAATTGGAAGACTGGGCATCCAAATGGCAGATGAAATTTAATGTGGACAAATGCAAGGTGATGCACATTGGAAAGAATAATCCGAATCATAGGTACCTGATGCTAGGGTCCACCTTGGGGGTCAGCACTCAAGAAAAAGATCTAGGTGTCATCGTAGATAATACGCTGTGTGCAGCGGTGACCTAAAAAGCAAACAGGATAATAGGAATTATTAGGAAAGGGATGGTGAATAAGACCGAAAATACTATAATGCCTCTGTATCAGTTCATGGTGCGACCGCACCTTGAGTATTGCGTTCAGTTCTGGTTGCTGTATCTTAAAAAAGATATAGCGGAATTAAAAAAGGTTCAAAGAAGAGTGACCAAAATGATAAAGGGGATGGAACTCCTCTCGTATGAGGAAAGGCTAAAGAGGTTAGGGCTCTTCGGCTTAGAAAACAGACGGATGAGGGGAGATATGATTGAGGTCTACAAAATCCTGAGTGGTGTAGAATGAGTAGAAGTAAATCGATTTTTCACTCAAGGAAGTTACATGGAAATACTTTTAAAACAAATAAGGAGAAAATAGTTTTGGACTCAAAGAATAGTTAAACTCTAGAACTCTTTGCCGGAGGATGTGGTAACAGCGGTTAGCGTATCTGGGTTTTAAAAAAGGTTTGGACAAGTTCCTGGAGGAAAAGTCCATAGTCTGCTATTGAGACAGACATGGGGAAGCTACTGCTTGCTCTGGGATTGGTAGCATGGAGCGTTGCCACGATTTGGGTTTCTGCCAGGTACTTGTGACCTGGCTTGGCCACTGTTGGAAAACAGGATACTGGGCTATATGGACCATTGGCCTGAACCAGTATGCCTATACTTTAACATAGCCAACCGCAGTGCCCCTGAGCGGGAGGAATACATTGCCAAGGCGAGTACTCACATCAATGGAGCCGCTCGCAAGTGACAGGAATCTCGGGTCCGCACTTAAAGCACGCGCCACTTCCCTCCCCACGTGGACTCTGGTTGGGTGCTGGGTGCTGGCTGGTGCATGCTGGCTGGTGCCCGGACGCCGAAGAGGCCGTCCGAGCCCAGCCCATGGGTTTTAAACCCCCTCTTTTCCCAGCCCCTCTCGGCGGGGAGCACCTACGAGGCGGGGTCCTGACCTCCTCCCCTCGCTTGCTCCCCACTGCTTCGGGTAGGCGCCATGTTAATGTCTGCTCCGTGCACCGGGGGGGGGGGGGGGCACTTCGCCTCGCTTATGTTCTCATGCTCATTCACCCAGACACACAAACATAAATTGCTTATTCACGCAGATACACACACATGCTTAATGAGCACACACTCATGTACACTGTTGAGCACACATACTATTGAGCACACACACACACTCTTTCTCTCTCTCTCTCTCTCTCCCTCTCTCCCCCCCTCCCTCCCTCCTTCCCTCTGCTTGCTTCTGACATAGTGCCAGCAGAGATTTAGCCAGTCTGACATGGGCCCTGATTAGCTTTGACTAATCCCTACTTTGCTTAATTAAGAGCCTCAGCAGGGGGAGCTGCAAAGTGACACATTATCCCAGGTTCTGTCCTTTCCTGTGCTTCCCTCTCATGGCGGGGGTGGAGGAGAGAAGGTCTGTCAATTGCCCCCTTCACTCCAGTGACCAGGAATAGATCTAGAGGTGGGTGATGAGCTGTGTGAAGATCCGCCAGAATACATTCATCCTTCTAGCTGTAGAACCCCTGTGGGATGGGTGTGACTCACCCTCAAGGGTCCAGTCTGCCCTTTAATAACAAATACAGGTAATGCTGGAAGGGCAGCACCCCCCCCCCCCCGGAGACTCTCCAACATTTATTTATTTAGATTTTGCTCACACCTTTTTCAGTAGTAGCTCAAGGTGAGTTACATTCAGGGACTCTGGATATTTCTCTGTCCCAGGAGGGCTCACAATCTAAGTTTGTACCTGAGGCAACGGAGGCCCAAGATCACAAGGAGCAGCAGCGGGATTTCAACCGGCCACCTCTGGATTGCAAGACCACTAGGCCACTCCTCCACTCCGGAATCTTGCTATTCTTTGGGGTTCTACATGGAATGTCGCTACTCTTGGAGATTCTGCATGGAATCTTGTCACTCTTTAAGATTCCAGAATCTTATTTATTTATTTAGATTTTGCTCACACCTTTTTCAGTAGTAGCTCAAGGTGAGTTACATTCAGGGACTCTGGATATTTCTCTGTCCCAGGAGGGCTCACAAGCTAAGATTGTACCTGAGGCAATGGAGGGTTAAGTGACTTGCCCAAGATCACAAGGAGCAGCAGTGGGATTTGAACCTCCCACCTCCGGATTGAAAGACCAGTGCTCTAACCACTAGGCCACTCCTCCACTCCGGAATCTTGCTATTCTTTGGGGTTCTACATGGAATGTCGCTACTCTTGGAGATTCTGCATGGAATCTTGTCACTCTTTAAGATTCCAGAATCTTATTTATTTATTTAGATTTTGCTCACACCTTTTTCAGTAGTAGCTCAAGGTGAGTTACATTCAGGGACTCTGGATATTTCTCTGTCCCTGGAGAGCTCACAATCTAAGTTTGTACCTGAGGCAATGGAGGGCTAAGTGTCTTGCCCAAGATCACAAGGAGCAGCAGTAGGGGGGCACTCATCAGGCACCCATTCTCTACCCAGGGCTTGCTTTGTGGTGTTTTGTCTTGGAGCGGGGTGTGCCCCGGAGGGACCTTGCCAAGCCCTGGGGTTCTTAAATTGTGGGGAAAGTGTCTGTTGCAGAACAATTACGGGTTCCTTCAGCACTCTGTCATCTCCTGCAGAACTACACTGAGCTCAGTTTGTACTCCTTTGCGCTGACAGGAGAACAGCTGTTCCCCTGACAAGTGGCATGTAATGAGTACAACCACAGTAGGATAAGCAGTGTGATGGCACCGTGGGGGTGTCTTCCCTCATCTCTCTTTGCTCTCTCATCCTGCCTCCTTTTTTCATTCTTCAGATGAACACGGTAGATGTACAAGATGAAGGGAAGACGGTGGAGTAGGATCTGACCGCACACAAGACCCTCATAAGCAGATTACTCAGTAACACCTCTGAAGTTTGTCTGCCAAGAGATTATTAGCAGCTCTAGGGAAGATGGACCCGGCTTCTCTTTACTTGCGGTTGACTTTTAAAATGGCTGTGAGACATGACATATTCTGCTCTTCCTGCCCCATGTTGGTTGGGCTCTCTGGCCTGTTCTCTTCAGTAGCGGTGAGGTATTGTTACATCACAAGATCATCGATTTCTTCCTGCTGAGGAAAAAAAAATTAAACATTGGATTCTTCATCCTCAGAAGCAAAGGGGGGGACCTTTCTGACTTACATTTGGGGATAAGTATTGCCACACTGGGACAGACCAAAGGTCCATCAAGGCCAGCAATCCTGTGTCCAACAGTGGCCAATCCAGGTCACAAATACCTGGCAAGATCCCAAAAAAGTTCAATACATTTTATGCTGCTTATCCCAGAAATAAGCAGTGGATTTTCCCCAAGTCAATTTAATAATGGTCTATGGACTTTTCCTTTAGGAAGCCCTCCAGACCTTTTTTTTAAACCCCGCTAAGCTAACCACCTTTACCACAGTCTCTGGCAACGAATTCCAGAGTTTAGTTGCACGTTGAGTAAAGTTGTGGTGGGTTAGTCACTTCTAGAGCAGGCCAGATGATTTACAACCCAAAGTTGTGGAAGTGGATTTAGGCTCTGCCAGTTTTTGCCCTGAGCTCTAGAAGGAACAGAAAGTGGACATTGATTACTAAGCATTAATAATCAAGCCTGTACCTTTTTATTTATTTCATTTCTGTTTTCAAAGTGGTGTACATTCACATACAGTGAACTCCACAGTGGAGGAGTGGCCTAGTGGTTAGGGTGGTGGACTTTGGTCCTGAGGAACTGAGTTCGATTCCCACTTCAGGCAAAGGCAGCTCCTTGTGACTCTGGGCAAGTCACTTAACCCTCCATTGCCCCAGGTACAAATAAGTACCTGTATATAATATGTAAGCCGCATTGAGCCTGCCATGAGTGGGAAAGCACAGGGTACAAATGTAACAAAAAAAGTAAAAAAAAATTTCTAGCCCTGGAGGGCTCATAATCTGATGGGTCGATGCTCAAAACCTAATGCCGTTTCTAGAAGTGGTTAGCACCGGTGTTGGTGAACTCTGAGTCCTCTAGCACAGGGAACAATGTACACACCAAAGATTAGCGTAAAAAGCATACAAATGTAGTCAAATGGATGTTAACGAGGTCATTTCCTATTCCCTCCCGATGCTCAGAGAACAGCACACAAAGCCGCCCTTACCGCTGAAAAAAATAACACCAGCTTGGAGCATGCGTTGGGGTATTTGAAGAGAGGATTTTCCACAATATATTTTTTTTAAGCTATCAGTTTTTATTTAATTTGAAAGCAAAAGGAAACCCGTACAAGTCTCTAAGTGCCAGTAGCGTGAGACTAATGTGTGCGCGAGTAAGAGCAAACCCGAAAGTGAAAGCGTATATCGGCGCCTGTTTTCTGCGCTTAAGTATAAGCTTTCCAGGTGAAAATTTAAATTAAAAAAAAAACTTATATTTAAAGCGCAGAAAAACGGTGTCAATGCCTGCTTTGCTTCCGGGCTTGCCTGGCGCATGCGTTCAAGAGCTGGGCTTATTGCAAAACCAGGCATGTCCCCTCCCGCTTGCTGTCAGTCAATCATTTGTGTTCATATCATTTGTATCTTATTTTGGTTGAGTATTGGGGAGCTTTTTTATCTAGAGCTGCGCCTGTGGTACAGGTCTGGCACTGTTCCAGATAGCGCCGTGTTCAGATCATCGGCCCACGAGTTTGTACTTGAGGGTAAAGTGACTTGTGGAGTTGTGGTGGGATTTGAACTGAGTTCCCCTGCTTCTTTACCCAGTGCTCTAGCCATTAGGCCGCTTTCCTACTTTGTCTTATTCCACCATCATTCGTATCTCTCTCTAAGGTCCATAAGACGCGTTAGTGTTTTTAACACGCTAACAATTAGCTGACATGTTAACCATATAGGTGCCTATAGGGATATTCTAGGCGCTTACACAGTTAACACGCATACATGGTTAACGCGCATTAAAAATGTTAACGCGCCTATATCGCAGCCCTAAATCTCCTTGGCCATTTTTCATTCCCCGCTCTTTGGGCCTGATTTATAAGTGGGGCTTCCCATTGATACAAAGTGAGAAAAAGTTTTCAGATCCAATCTCTCCCTTTCTGGCTTTTTTTTTTTTTTTTTTTATCGATCTCTCTCTCTCTTCGCCTATCCTCTACCCCCAGCCCTCTCTCTTTCTGGAATTGTTTAGTATTTTCCTGGTATACAACAGACCCCTGGCACTTTCTCTCCTGAAGCAAAGACTCCATCCATCATATCAGAGTACCCCTGCTTCCCAGGAGCTGGGCTGATGTATTACAGGCCTTCAAGCCCAGGGGGCACTGGCAGTTTTGAAGGGGGGGGGGGGGGGGGGAGGGTACTTCTTTATCCAATTCCTGTTACCTGGAATAGCTGACTGAGAAATTCCTATGGAAATCTAAGGACGTTCTGATAGTCGTGGACATGGCGTCCACGTACGCTGCCAGTTTAAGAAAAAATGAACCTCTCAAAATTCTTGAGAGGCTTCACTTGTCGCTATCTTTCTCACATCTGTACATCCCACTTTATCTAGATGCCAGGATACTTCATTTGATATTTTAATATCAATAACCCATTCAACAAATTATAAGCAGCTGGAAGTACATATCATCTTTAATTCCAGTTTTTTGGTAGAATACAGTATGCTTCACTTATAAATACGAAATGAAAGCATCTGAAAAAAACAAGAAAGCATCTGACTAATGAAAATATGGAAACCTGTGGAGGACCATTTTACAAATAACTCTAATTTTAATCCTTGAGATTCCATTAGTGTACGATCTTTTCTTCTTGTTGGACTGATTTGGGCTTCATTTATTTACTGTATATATTTTTTAAAATAAGTATTGTTTTTGTTCTCAAAGTTTTTTGTTAAATCTTTGAACAGTGTACTCTGATTCATAATGTACCATTTAGACAATGTTTTTTTCCCCTTTGTTTGTCAATTATATAAAATAAATACAATTTCTGAACTAAAGAAAAATTCCTGGTGTTCAAGAACATGACAGCAGCAAAATTTTGGTGCTGAAATAGTTGCTCTCTACTCCTGCTGAGAACCCGTCTGCAAGAGAGAGACTCCAGTGCGGATTTTCAGACTCTCCTTACTGATATCTTAGATGGATATTAAGGCTGCCAACTGGATCCACATTTGCAGGACAGGGTTGATGCAGTCCTGGGATTACCCTGTTGCATGCAGGGAATTGTAGTTTTGATTTCCCCATTGCATTGTCTAGGGAAAGGGAATGGGACTTGATATACTACCTTTCTATGGTTTTTGCAACTACATTCAAAGTGGTTTCCATAGTATATACAGGTACTTGGGGCAATGGAGGGTTAAGTGACTTGCCCAGAGACACAAGGAATTGCAGTGGGAACGGAACCCGGTTCCCTAGGATCGAAGTCCACTGCACTAACCACTAGGCTAGTCCTCCAATTCAAGCAAGACTAACCTTTTCAATATCATTTGGGTCTCTAGCAGCGTGGCTGTTTTCTCCTTCCCTTTCCCTTCCCTCACGTACTTTGGTCTTTATCGGTTGTGCTCCAGTCCAGGTTTTCTGTCTCGCATTGCATTCCCAAACAAGCCTGTTGTGCAGCTTTGCAGTTCTAAATGCAAAGTCTTCCCTATGCAAATTTGCTATATCCTCCAGTACCACCCTCAAAATATCTTCCCCCTGCTTCCTACACTCAAAGGCCATTTTTGTTAAAGACTGCTAACTGGATCCAAATTCAGAGCCGGTGTTGGGAGGTGGGGCTGGTGGTTGGGAGGCGGGGATAGTGCTGGGCAGACTTATACGGTCTGTGCCAGAGCCGGTGGTTGGGAGGCGGGACTGGTGGTTGGGAGGCAGGGATAGTGCCAGAGCCGGTGGTGGGAGGGAGGCGGGGATAGTGCTGGGCAGACTTATACAGGCTGTGCCAGAGCCAGTGCTGGGAGGCGGGGCTGGTGGTTGGGAGGCGGGGATAGTGCTGGGCAGACTTATACGGTCTGTGCCAGAGCCGGTGGTGGGAGGCGGGGCTGGTGGTTGGGAGGCGGGGATAGTGCTGGGCAGAGTTATACGGTCTGTTCCCTGACAATGGCAGATACAAATCAAGGTAAGGTATACACAAAAAGTAGCACATATGAGTTTATCTTGTTGGGCAGACTGGATGGACCATGCGGGTCTTTTTCTGCCGTCATCTACTATGTTACTATGATCCAGTCCTGGGTTTACCCCAGTTCATGCTGGGACTGGTAGTATTTTGCAATGGTGAAAAATCAGAACTACAAGTTCCAGCATTAAACGGGGTAAACCCAGGCCTAGATGAACCCTGTCCTGCAGTGAAGTTTAGATCATTTTGTTTACGGTTGAGATAGACCTAATCTCCAGGTAGAGTTCACAACGTTCTTCATAAGATCAGCTGGACTCCTGATGCAGGCGAGTCCCGGCATTGAATATTTAGAAACCTTCAGCCTAATTTTTTTTTGTCATCTCCACTGTGGTTCGCATACGCGCAGCTGCTCAGTTACAGAATCGCCCTTCGTATGACCTAAAGCTTCCAAGAGGGAGATTTTAGGCCAGTCCTGGATTTCTGGCAAACCTATCCTGGTGCATTATGGGATCTGCAGCACAAATTTCAATGGGTAAAATCAGTGACTACAAATCCCACACTGCACTGGGGTGGGCTGTTCAAACAGTCTCCGTCCTGGAATTTGACAGCTCTGTGTATCCCAGTGCTGAGAACAGGAGTTTTCCTCAGATGTCACAGCCCTAAGCAGGTTAAATTGTCCCCCATTGCTTGTATAGCCAGTTATCTGAGCATTGTTTTGGTGAGGTATCCTACCCTGATGCCTGGGGGTTTGTGTGTGTGTGGGGAGGAGGGAGAGGACAGCTGAATGTAACAGAACCAATGAAGATTGCAATGCCCTGAGGTTAGAAGTTAAAAACAAACAAACCCAGAGCTGTCTAATATCAAGGCCTGTTAACTTTGCAGGTGGAGGAAGGTGGTGGACAGGATTTAAAGGGGAGTGCTGGGCTGTGTTTGTTTGTTTTTTAACAGTGAATGTAGTGATAAGGAAAGGAGGTGGATTGATGATTCTGAAACTGAAGTCTCCATTAATTGGAGAACAGACATGGCACAGACAAAAGCAGTGAAAGCTTCACACGAACATACACGCTAGTAAGCCAGATAGCAACAACAGATGCTTTGCATAGGCAGTGGTCTAGGGCAGCAGGACAGCAGCATCTCCTCTCCCCTTCAATACACCCCTACCCCTCTCGTGTCCAGCATCCCTTCCTTCCCTGCCCCCCACTGCTATCCTACCTTTTCCTGGACCCAGGCTGAAGTTGAAAGCAGCCTCAGTACCCTTGTGGGACCTTTAAATACAGGCCTATGCTGAAGCGCTGCTGTTTGACTCCTGACCTCCCCAGACAGGAACTCCTGCACCGGTGCTGAGTCTCCTTCAACTTCTGCCTGGGTCTGGGAAAAAGTAGAGCAGGGAAATGGGGAAAGATGCTGGACACAAGATGGCAGAGGAGATGCTGAATAAGGGGGTATGGAGTGAAAATGGGGTTGCTGGCCATCTGGGGAGGGAAGAAAGGAGAAGGGGGCATGCTGGCCACCAAGGAAGGAAGGTAGGGAGAGGAAGGATGGATGCTGGTCACCTAGGGAGGGAGAATAGGGAGGAGAAGGGGGATGCTGGCCACCTAGGAGGGAGAGTAGGAAGAGGAAGGGGGGACACTGGCCACCTAAGTGGGGAGGGTAGATTAGAGAAAGGATGATGCTGGCCACTGAGGGGGGAGAGGAGGAAGGGGAGATGCTGACCACCTTGGTGGGGGAGGGTAGAGAGAAGAAGAAGGATTGTTGACCACCAAGGAAAGAGGTTAAAGAGTGGAAGGGTGATGCTGGCCACCTGGAGGAGGAAAGTAGGGAGGCGAGAGGAGATGTTGGTCATATGGGAGATAATAAGGAGGGGAATGGGGGGGATGCTGTCCACCTGGAGGGGGAAGGGAAGAAGAAAGGGATGCAATACAACTGAGGGATTAGTGAAGGGAAGGTTTGATGCTAACTACAGGGAATAAGGGTAGTCAGGGTGCTGGATACCTTTGGACAGGTCCTTTTCATTTCCACACACAAGCAAGCTTCCATCATAGGTCGCTGTAGTAATTGGAAACACTGCACTGATGCTACTTAATGCTATACCTTGAATCTCTCTTCTCGCTTTCTAGATTTCAGGATGAGGGGGGCTACATCATTTACCCCCAGATTGGCGACCGTCTGGACCTGATCTGCCCGAGGTCGCTGCCCCTGGGACCCTTCTCTACAGAGGAGTATGAATACTATAAGCTGTACTTAGTGCAGACGTCAGAGCAAGTGGAGCAGTGTGAGATCCTGCAAACTCCCAACCTTCTCCTGACCTGTGACCGGCCTGAACTTGATATGCGTTTCACCATCAAGTTCCAGGAGTACAGCCCCAATCTCTGGGGCCATGAGTTCAAATCCAACCACGATTATTTCATCATTAGTAAGTCACCTCAAAGTTCTATGCATTCTCTCTCTTTATCCTGTTTCAACTTGTGCAAGGGAACGATAAAAGCTTTACTTGGGGTCTGCGTGGCACTGATGATGTCACTTCCTTGTTGCCATTTTTCTTAAGGGAACAATAACGTTTTGTCAGTCTTTCTTATCAGATGGTTCTGCTGCCTTTAGTCACTGTCCTCAATTCTTTAAGAGTTGCTTTGGAACCATAAGCCTTTGTTTGCAAACCCCCGATGGGGAGGGGGGGGGGTTCTTACCCTGTTTTATAAGCCCCTCCTAATTCACCTGGCCCAGATATTGTAGCATAGTCAACAGACTGGAGTGGGTCACTTTTTCCCCCACATAGCATCAGAAAATAGGCAGCTTGGGGTTTGGGATAGAGGTGGGTTGTTTGGCCCCTCCAACCGAATTGGTGTTTCTCTGCCCCTGCATTGTAACAACAGTCTTTAGCTCGGGGTCACGCAGCAGGACTTTTTAAGAGCCTTGCGGTTGGGAGCCCCAAATCAAGCCACTAAGGGGGTCTTTTAATAAGGCACGCTAGCTTGCGCTAAACGCTAGAGGCACCAATATTTTCCTACTAGTAAAAAAGGCCCGTTTCTGACACAAATGAAACTGGCGCTAGCAAGGTTTTCCTCAGAATGTGTATGTTTGAGAGAAAGTGTGTGTGAGAGATGGAGTGTGTGTGTCAGAGAGAGAATGAGAGAGAGACAGAGACAGCGTGTGTGTGTGAGAGAGAGTGTGTGAGAGACAGTGTCTGTGTGTGTGTGACAGAGAGATAGAGTGTGATAGACAGGGAGTGTGTCAGAGAGAGTGTATGTGAGAGACAGTGAGTGAGTGTGAGCCTCCACCCCCCTCTCGCAGGGCCCACCCCCACCTCTCTGGTCTCAGAACCCCGTCCCCACCTCCCTCTCCCCTGCCCCGCCTCCAGCCATCCATGTCCAGCGACCCTCCTCTCCCCCTGCTCCCCCTGCAGCTACCCATGTCCAGCGACCCCCCCCCCCGGAGCATCAAACCCCCTCACCACCCAAAGCTGCCAGTGGTAACGCTGTCTGGCCACTGCTGCTTCTCCTGTTGAGCAGCAGCAGCCGCTACAAAAAGAAACGAAGCGATAAATGTTTTTAAACCCAGCCCAAATCATTTGCAAATGCCCGAGTCTTACAACGCAGTCTCTGCAGTCGCTCCTCCTCTCACGTCACTGCGCTCCTCCGGGGTCTTACTCCAGGGGCAGTGACGTGGAGGCGAAAGGAGGAGCGGCTGCAGAGACTGCGATGTAAGACTCGGACATTTGCGAATGATTTGGGCTGGGTTTAAAAACATTTTTCGCTTGTTTTCTTTTTGTAGTGGCCGCTGCTGCTCAACAGGAGAAGCAGCAGCGTCTGGACAGCGTTACCACTGGCATCTGCAGGTGGCGATGGGGTTTGATGTGCTGGGGGGGGGGTGTTTGTTTGATGTGCTGGAGGGGGGGGGGTGTTTGTTTGATGTGCCGGAGGGGGGGATTGGGTGATGTGCCGAGGGGGGGGGGGGGTTCTATGGTGCCGTGCTTGTAGTTTTTTGATGCGCGGCTCCCTGCCACTTGCTCCGAAGTGGCAGGGAGTGGCGTACTGACAGCTGATTCCCAGGCAGGAGTAGGGAAACACTCCTCCCCCTGCCTGGGAATCAGCTGTTAGTGATGTCATCCTGGCTACGGAGCCTAGCTCAGCAACTCCAGGAGCCACGGACACAGGCAGTCCCACATTAGAACGTTGGTGGTGAGAATTATTATATAGGATGGGCGTCTGTAGCATTTAGCGTGCGTTAAAAACGCTAGCGCGCCTTAGTAAAAGGCTCCCTAAGCATCACTGTGGTTCAACAACTATAATCTCTGCAGCATTCCCCAGCCCCAAATGGTTCAGGAAGCAGATCTGACCTTAGGAACGGGTCCCAGGTCCTTCACAAAGCTGCACACCGTGCATCAGGCTTGAAAACTGGCCCGACGGTATTGATCCAGTCCTGGGTTTACCCAACTACATGCAGGGACTTGTAGTTTCCCCCGAGATCCCAATTGAATTCCCCATGAAAGGCAAGACTACAAGTCCCTGCATGCAGTAGGCTAAACCCAGGACTGGATCAACCCTGTTAGGCGAATATGGAGCCGGTTGGCCACCTTAGCTGTTACTGATTCCGCTCCCCTCCCATTTCTGTTTTTTTTTTAAGAATTTTAAGAGAGAAGGAGAGCTTTTGCAGTGTTCAAGGAATCACAGTCCCATCTCATTCTGATGGTACCGTTTGCCTCCCTCCATGTCCGTTTTTCCAAAAGGAAAATAGAGGTTAAATGCAAAATATGAAACTCGAAGAAACACTTAGTTCCTGCTTGGCTCCTATTCATCAAGTCGGTAAACTTGCACCTCTTTGTTTTCCTTTAGGAGGAGCGTTGTGGCCGCAATTTGAATTTGGGGGCAGGAGGAGGTGTGTCCTCTTTTAAGTTCACGATACTTTATTATTTTTGAAAACATTAAAAAAATATTTACAAAGCCAAACAATAATGGAACAGAAACTTTCTGCGTTAATATAAACCGTAAACAGTACAGCGAGATGATGAGGGGATATATCAAACAAAATGGTACCTGTATAGAACAGGGGCGTAGCCAGACACCCAATTTTGGGTGGGCCTGGACCCAAGATGGGTGGGCAGAAGAACCCCACCCTATCCCATAGGCGATTTGGTCTCTCCTCTCGCCTGCATGCCATATGGTCTCTCAAATATCCCCCCTCTGCTGCACACATTTTAAATTTCAGATTTTCAGTGAGGAGCAACTAATACACACTACTCATGTAGGCACCACATCCTTCCCACTGATGCAGCTTCCTGTTTCCGCATAGGCGGGAATACGTCAGAGGGAAGGCTGTGGGGCCGGTGTAAGCAGTATGTATCAGTCGCTGCTTCCTGCAGGCGAAGATCTGCTATTTATAAGGTATGCAGGAGGGACAGTTGTTGGGAGTTTTCAGCTTGGGAATCTCTGCCGGCCACATCATAGGTGTGCTGCTATTGGTGGGCCTGAGCTCAAAGTGGGTGGGCCTGGGCCCACCCAAGCCCACCCTTGGCTACGCCACTGCTATGGAATAACATAAGAAAAGTTTGACGTGATCCTATAAAAAGTAGAGTTGCCTATGGATTGTCAAGATATATTTTGAAAGGAGGTAATTGGTAACCACATTTTTATCAACAGATTTGTATCTGTTAGCACATTCGGCAGCTCAGCATTCAAATCCATGAATCATGAGGATAGTGATAACCACCAAAAGGTGATATTTAACAAAAATGTATTTTTACAATTTGAAAAAACAAATCATTTATATGATAATGACTAACACTATCTAGTAAGCGAGGTTGTGGAACAGGTGTTTCTGGCAATCTGTGGGTTGGGACTCTTGGTTTTCCAGAGCCTGGGGTAGAAATGCCGCAGACGAAGGAATTTACACCCTGAGACTTGCCCTTTCCTCAGGCTGGAATTCGTGTTTGTAGTGTTAGGGGAGAACTGCCCTTTCCTCAGGCTGGAATCACTGTATGTCATATAAAGGTTATCTGTCCCTTCCCTTTGCTTTGAACGCCTGCCTGCGTTTTGGTCAGTCTGTAAAGGAGAAATGTCCATCTGCCCAGCCAGCATTTCTGTGTGTGTTACAGGAGATGTGCTGTCTCCTCTGGAGAACAGATAACTCAGATGAATGGCTCTGCCTAGGAGTTTTTCACCCCTAAACCACCAGTTCAGATCCCAGCTAAGCTAAGTTGGCCTACCTAGCAGTGGCCTAGCCACAGGTGGGCCTGGGTGGGCCAGGGCCCACCCACTTAGGGCTCAGGCCCACCCAACAGTAGCACACGTTTAGCGGTAGCTGGTGGGGATCCCAAGCTCCGCCTGCTGAAGACTTCCCTCTGATGGTAATGAAAACGCTACTCTCCACGATACCGGGACCTGCGCATGCTCAGTTTTTAGCGCATGCCTGCTGCAGACTGCCAAGGTGGAGAGAAGCATTTTTGCATTTTCCCGCCAGCTGAGATATTTTTTTTGGTAGGGGGAGTGGGGGGGGGGGAACACTTGGTGCCCACCCACTCCTTGCCTTGGCCCACCCAAAATCTGCTGTCTGGCTACACCCCTGCTACCTAGCATGAGATGGTGGTATTAGTCCAGTTCCAGGGGCCCCAGCGAAAATGGTCACATTACTGCTCTCGGTGCTTTTGTTTTGTCAAGCAGAAACCAGTGCCAGGACACACGGGCAAAAGCCATCCTGAAGGGATGAAGTGACCGCTAAGGGACTCGCCCCCACAAAAGCCACATCTCGTGCAACCAGCCACAGAGTCTATGCAGGGTTGTAGTCAGACAACCAAATTTTGGGTGGGCTTGAGCCCAAAGTGGGTGGCTAGGAACCCCTCCCCCCTATCCGGCATCCTCCACCCCCCACCCCCCGTCAATCATGGGGGGGGGGGTCTCTTAACTGCATTCCCCCAATCTCCTGCTACCTTTTAAATCCTTCTCTTCTTTGTTGGCAGTAAGCAGCGACTCATACCCGCTTCTTATGCCAGCCCCGAGCGTTCCCTCTGATGCAATTTCCTGGTCCTGCAAACAGGAAGTTATGTCAGAAGGAAGGCTCTGGGCCCGAGCGAACAGTGGGTATGATTCTCTGCTCACTGCGGGTGAAGAAGAGAAGTATTTAAAAGGTAGCAGGGACTTGGGGGAATGCAGTTAAGAGACCCCCAGATTGCCGAGGGAAGGAAGAGATGCTGGGGGTCTGGCTGGCAGGGCTTGGGGATCCCGCCAGCTACATCGCTGCTGGGTGGGACTAACTTCAAAGTGGAGGGGTTTATGCTCACCCAGGCCTACCCGTGGCTACACCACTGAGTCTATGAAAAGGCCACAATGCAGATATTGTACCAGACCTTAGAAAACACTGCTTTTGGGAGAAAAGAACAAGCCGGACTGCTCAAAGTACCTCTCCTTGGCCACACTTGCAAATCATTTATCTATTTATTACATTTGTAGCCCACATTTTCCCACCTATTTGCAGGCTCAATGTGGCTTACATAATACTGTAAAGGTGTTCACCAGTCGGTTGATAACAAATACAAGGTTGTATTGTGGTCGAATGAGGTAGGTGTGTGTCAGGCAGCATGAAGGTCGAAGGGAATGAAGATTGTATATCGTCCAGTGCGATCATTGGTTGTGCTGCGTTGCTGGGTGTGGGAATTTACGTTAGATAGAGCTTTGCCAAATACAGAATAACGATCACATATTAGAAATAGAAAGGTGCAGACAAATACTGAACTGGAAACCCAAAGATGCTGGACTTGGTGTGCATTTGAGGTGTGCACAGCTGGGCCTCATGCACTAATAATTGGAAATCAGGGGTCAGTTTTAACAGGCAATGGAAAAGATGCCGGTACTCGGTGCCCCATGACAAAAACCACTGCTCCTCCCATCAAATTCCTACAGGTACACAAATTCTGCTGTACCACCGGTCACTACCTTGTGACCAGGACACCGAAAAAGATCAGGTTGGAATACATCCAGCCCCTGGAAAGCTAAATGGCACTTAACTGACTATCCAGCAAGATTCAGCGAGAGATCGCTGGTTATCTCCCGCTGAATATTGCCAGCTGGCAATTATTGGATAACTGGTTATACCGTGTGATGTAACTGGCTATCCACTAATATTCATCGCATCACCGGCTAAGTTTGGCAGCCAAATTAGGCCACCAAAATAACAGGCCTGTCTTTGGCTGGTTTAAACAACTGGCCAAACACTGCAAATGGCCCGGCATTGAATCTCCAGGCTCGGCGCCAACCACGGGAGGCAGCCTGGCTAATTCTCGCGGTCTGAATATCGGCCTCGGTGTGGTCAAAGGAGACCCATCCTTTCCTCGGTTTAGTTTGGTTAGCATTTGCTACATCCGCCTTTGCCAACTTAGCAGATCAAAGATAAAGAGCCAGCTAGACAAGGTAAGGTCAGAGATAGGGTCGGGACTTAAGCAGGGGGAAACGGATGGGGGATGGGAAAAGAGGGGGGGGGGGAGGTAAGGTACTCCTGAAAAGAGATGGTCCAAAGAAAAAGAGTAGACCGGCTAGATGGTACCAAAAGCTGACTCAAAAAAGCTAAGGGCCTCTTTTACAAAGCTGAGCTACCGATTCCTACTTAAGTACATAAGTAATGCCATACTGGGAAAAGACCAAAGGCCCATTGAGCCCAGCATCCCGTCCCTGACAGCGGCCAATCCAAGTCAAGGGCTCCAGGCAAGCTACCGAAACGTACAAACATTTTATACATGTTATTCCCGAAATTGTGGATTTTTCCCCAAGTCCATTTAGTAGCGGTCTATGGACTTGTCCTTTAGGAAACTATCCAACCCCTTTTTAAACAATGCCAAGCTAACCGCCTTCACTACATTCTGTGGCAACGAATTCCAGAGTTTAATTACGCGTTGGGTGAAGAAAAATTTTCTCCTATTTGTTTTAAATTTACTACACTATAGTTTCATCGCATGCCCCCTAGTCCTAGTATTTTTGGAAAGTGTGAACAGACGCTTCACATCCACCTGTTCCACTCCACTCATTATTTTATAGACCTCTATCATGTCTCCCCTCAGCCGTCTCTTCTCCAAGCTAAAAAAAAAAGCCCTGCCTCCTCAGTCTTTCTTCATAGGGAAGTTGTCCCATCCCCGCTATCGTTTTCGTCGCCCTTCGCTGCACCTTTTCCAATTCTACTATATCTTTCTTGAGAGGCGGCGACCAGAATTGAACACACTACTCAAGGTGCGGTAAAAGAGAGGAAGGCCATTCAAGTCCTACGGGCTTCATCTCCTTTGCCACGCGGAAATCGATAGCGTGGCTTTGTAAAAGAAGCCCTAAGTATTGAAGGCTGCTTAAAATGTTTAGTAAGAAAATTCACCTCCAATTTCTTTTGGAAGAAAGTTCCAGTTGAAGGTGGCAGTGGAAAAGAAAGACGCAGTGGTGTGTTGATTTTGTTCCTGGGAGAACCAAACAGTGGTCATTAACTAAACTTAAAGTGCGAGCAGTGGAATAGGGAATTGTAAGAGTCGAAAGATAACTTGGAAGACCTAGATGAAAGGCCCTAAAAGTGAGTGTCAGAAGCTTGAACAAGATTCTTTGCTCGACAGGAAGCCAATGGTGACTTTTTTTTTTAACAGAGGTGAAGTGCGCTTGAAATGACATGCGTGGCAGAGAAGACGAATGGCCGTGTTTTGCAGAGATTGAAGCTTTTTCAAGTGATAGCGAGGACAGCCCTCACTTTGACCGTTTTCTCTCTATAACTGCTTGAGTAATCGACTGCTAACCTTGTTATTATTATATCTCTGTACCACCAAATGTACTTCTGTTCCTTGAAATGGTGAAGCCATTACAGGTTTTTGTAAGCCACATTGAGCCTGCAAATAGGTGGGAAAATGTGGGGTACAAATGCAACAAACAAATAGTGACCTTTCCCCAGGTTTGGAATTACAATGTTAAAGGAAATCCGTCCTTTCCCCAGGCTGGAATCAGTGTGTAGATATATATACTGTTAAACAGGGGCAGCCTGACCATTAGGCCGCCTGAGGCCCCCCCTTCAGGAGCGGCATCTCCCCAGCGTTACCCGGCAGCGGCGGAATCTGCCTGGTGTTATCTGGCAGCGGCAGCGATTCCCATAAGCTGCCCTGCCGCAAGCACCTGCCTCTTCCCTTTACTGCGGCCCGCCTCTCTGATGTAACTTCCTGTTTTGTCAGAGGCTCAGGCAGCCGCAAGAGGCAGGTGCTGGTGGCAGAGCAGCGTTTGGGAATCGCTGCTGCCGGGTAATGCTGCAAAGGGGAGATGCTGGGTGCCGGCGGCAGGTTGGAAGGGGGTAGCATCCTGGCCAGGGGAGGGGCATCCTAGCTCCGCCTCAGGCAGCATCTTGCGGGGGCCAGCCCTGGTGTTATGTTTAAATCTGTTTTATTAAAGTAACAGTACATGAAACCAATGAAACCACATCTCAAAACAATCGTATAATCGTGCCATGCAGTATTTTATAAAGTCCTCAATGGTCTAACTGAAAACCTCGACAAGAGGCTTTGAAATCTCCTGGTGTTAAAGGAGACCTGTCTTTTCTTCAGATCGGAATCGGTGTACGTAGTTTACAGTATATATTACTTATTGGGATTTGCTATACCGCTTAACACTAAATTGCAGATCACAGCGGTGTAGAAACTCAAAAAGCACAGAAAAGGAAAAAAATTATAATGTATTGACAGGAAAGAAATTCACACACACACACATTATGCTAAAGAGTAAAGATAAGATAGAGTAGAAGAAGGGAAATAGTGCAAAGCCTGGGGGGAGGGGGGTAAAGAACTAGAGAAAATGGATAATAGTGTATAGGACAGTGTGTATCTATAGTGTTAAAGGAGACCTGTCCTTTCCCCAGGCTGGAATCAGTGCGTGTGTGTATAATGTATAAAGGAGACCTGTCCCTTTCTCAGGCTGGAATCAGTATGTTTATATATAGTGACGTGGAGGGGCATAATCGAACGGGGCGCCCAAGTTTTCCTGAGGGCGTCCTCGCAGGACGTCCCCGCGAAGGGGCAGGGAAACCCGTATTATCGAAACAAGGTGGGCAGCCCTCTTTCGTTTCGATAATACGGTCGGGGACGCCCAAAACTCCACATTTAGGTCCAGCTTCTCCTACATAAGCACGCAACTATGGAATGCACTACCTAACGTCATGAAGACCGTGCACGACCTAACAAACTTCCGGAAATCGTTAAAAACCAACTTGTTCGAAAAGGCATACCATAACGATCCAACCTAAACACCTGAACCCTACAACACAACAAAACTTGTACCAGATCTGGGCAAAACTTTAACTCTCCCCCCTTGACAACCTACTTTACTCTGTCACTTATGTAACTTTAACGCAATACCACTCTGTATTTCTCAAACCGGAATTGGCGATCGCCAACACGGTACTATGTAAGCCACATTGAGCCTGCAAAAAGGTGGGAAAATGTGGGATACAAATGCAACAAATACATAAAAATAGAGATGCTCGTCCCCAATTTCTGCCTCGCCTCGCCCCATGCTTGGAACAAACTCCCTGAGCCCATACGCCAGGCCCCCTCCCTGCCCATCTTCAAATCATTGCTCAAAGCCCACCTCTTCAATGTCGCCTTCGGCACCTAACCACTACTCAGGAAATCTAGACTACCCCAACTTGACATTTCGTCTTTTAGATTGTAAGCTCCTTTGAGCAGGGACTGTCCTTCTTTGTTAATTTGTACAGCGCTGCGTAACCCTAGTAGCGCTCTAGAAATATTAAGTAGTAGTAGTAGCAGCAATTTTCGGCGATAATGGAACCCGAGGACGCACATCTCAGAAACGACCAAATCCAAGCCCTTTGGTCATGGGAGGAGCTAGCATTCGTAGTGCACTGGTCCCCCTCACATGCCAGGACACCAACCAGGCACCCTAGGGGGCACTGCAGTGGACTTTAGAAAAAGCTCCCAGGTGCATAGCACCCTTACCTTGGGTGCTGAACCCCACAAACCCCCCCTAAAACCCACTCCCCACAACTGTACACCACTACCATAGCACTTAGGGATGAAGGGGGGGCACCTAGATGTGGGTATAGTTGGTTTCTGGTGTGTTTTGGAGGGCTCACATTTATCACCACAAGTTTAACAGGTTGGGGGGGGGGATGGGCCTGGGTCCACCTGCCTGAAATGCACTGCAGTACCCACTAAAACTGCTCCAGGGACCTGCATACTGCTGTCATGGAGCTGGGTATGATATTTGAGGCTGGCATAGAGGCTGGAAAAATATTTTAACATTTTTTTTTAGAGTGGGAGGGGGTTAGTGACCACTGGGGGAGTAGGGGGAGGTCACTCCCGATTCCCTCCGGTGGTCATCTGGTCATTTAGGGCACATTTTTGTGGCTTGGTCATAAAAAAAAAAAGGACCAAGTAAAGTCGGCCAAGTGTTCGTCAGGGACGCCCTTCTTTTTTCCATTATCGGCCAAGGACGCCTTCGCTATGCTTCCGACACGCCCCCGGGAACTCTGGTCGTCCCCGCGATGGAAAGCAGTTGAGGGCACCCAAAATCGGCTTTCGATTATGCCGATTTGGGCAACCCTGGGAGAAGGATGCCCATCTCCCGTTTTGTGCCGAAAGATGGGCGCCCTTCTCTTTTGAAAATGAGCCCAGTAGTAGGTGACGGCAAAAAAAGACCTGTACGGTCCATCCAGTCTGCCCAACAAGGAAAATTCGTATGCGCTACTTTATATGTATACCTGACCTTGATTTGTATCTACCATTTTCAGGGCACAGACCGTAGTCTGCCCAGTACTAGCCCCGCCTCCCAACCACCGGTGCTGCCACCCAATCTCCGCTAAGCTTCTGAGGATCCATTCCTTCTGAACAGGATTCCTTTATGTTTATCCCACGCATTTTTGAATTCCGTTACCGTGTTCATCTCTCTCTCTCTCTCTCCCCCCCCCCCCCCCCCCCCCCCCCCCCCCCCCCCCCCCCCCCACGGTCAGCGCCGAGCCACTTCCAGTGACCGGTATTCAATATCTGGTTTATTTTTGGCTAGTTCCAACATAACCAGCCAAGTCAATATTCAGCACTGGCCAGTTAAAGTTGAAACCTGCCAAATCTAGGCCTGTCATTTGGCCACCACTCTTAGCTGGCGAAGCGCTGAGTATTCGCAGATAGCCGGTTAAGCACTATTTAACCATCTAGGAGCCGTTCCTGGCCAGTGAAAGAGCACTGGCTTTTGGGCGGATAGTGTTAAAGGAGACCGAAATTTTCTTGGGCTGGGCAGCCTGCAGCAGGGCAGGCTGGCAAAGATGTATGATGGAGGATTAGCACAGCGGAGGCGTTTTCTTTTTATTAATTGTTTTAATAACACGAAGCACAGCTGTTCTCTCTCAGCACCTTCCAACAGGAGAACAGCCACACACACACACACACATATATACAGGCTCAGGGAGATGGAGAGGGTCTGGTCTCTATCTGGAAGGCTTCTGTTTTTCCCACTTTCCCTGTCCCTGTGACCGGGCTCGTGCTGCCTGGTATCGCTTTCATGCCCACTCTCACAGGTGTCATTAGCTTTCTGTGCTATATTTTTATTGCAATCAGAGCCAGAAAATAAAGAAAAGTCAATGCATTCCTCCTATTTCTAACTCCCACAGCCTCTGTCTCTCACCGCAGACACCTTGCTTCCTTCGCAGGCTGTCTGTCTGTGCTCACTGTCAAAGATATTATAAGGATGTGTCATACTAATGATACTGCACGGAGTGCCTAGGTAAGAGGGAGGGGTTGTTACAGGATGTCATTACACATCATAAGTACATAAGCATCGCCATGCTGGGACAGACCAAGGGTCCATCGAGCCCAGCACCCTGTCACCGACAGCGGCCAAAAGAACAAGCAATTTGTCCCGCCCATCCTAGAAGTACTGTATTATTCCCTCGTCAATTCAATAACATTCTATGGCTTTTTCCTCCAGGAAGCCGTCCAACCCTTTTTTGAAGTTAACCACCTTAACCACCTTTTCCGGCAGCAAATTCCAGAGTTTAACTACTGGTTGAGTGAAGAAATATTTCCTACGATTCGTTTTAAATTTACCACACTGCAGCTTCATCGCATGCTCCCCTTGTCCTAGTATTTTTGGAAAGCGCAAATAGACGCTCCACATCGACCCGTTCCATTCCACTCATTATCTTATAGACCTCTATCATATCTCCCCTCAGCCACCTTTTCTCCAAGCTGAAGAGCCCCAGCCTCCTCAGTCTTTCCTCATAGGGAAGTCGTCCCATCCCTTGTATCATCTTTGTCACCCTTCTCTGCACCTTTCCCAATTCCACTGTCTTTTTTGAGGTGCGGCAACCAGAATTGAACACAATACTCGAGGTGCGGTCGCACCACGGAGCGATAAAACGGCAGAATAATATCCTTATTTTTGTTTTCCATCCCTTTCCTAATGATACCCAACATTCTATTTGCTTTCCTATCCGCAGCAGCACATTGAGCTGAAGTTTTCAACGTATCATCAACGACGACGAGCTGGAGGTCCACTGGGGAGGGGGAGAGGCTTATTATACTGATGTGTAAAGTGGGAGCCTTATAGTGAGACACATCTAAGTTTAGTTACGGCCTGTCGCCAACCGATGTGCGTTTTTGATAGTATTCTTTAAGTTGTGTGTGTCTCTTGAAGACATGCCCACATATAAACCCCATCCAGTTATACGCGTGTAACCACCGATTATTTATTTATGTAAAACATTCTTATATCCCTACACCTGTGATGCATGTAAGTGCTGTGTACTTCGACGCCAATTGTAGATGGATTGAGAGGACATCTCGATTCTATAAAACTCACCAAAAATAGCTTGGTGTCCAATGTAATTGAATAATGAACTAATTAGCGCAAATAATTGGCTTTTTAGCAAGCAACTCTTGGCAATAATTAGATTTAAATTAATTGCAATTTACGTGCAAGTAAAAAAAAATTAAGGGGCACGGAAATGGGAGAGTGACCCGTGGTGGTGGGGTTCCTGCAAATGGTCGCACCTAAAGTTAGGAGCGATTCCCAGGCATAAGCGCTATTCTATGAACCGCACCTAACTTTAAGCGTGGCTTGTAGAGTGGCGCTTTTTTCCGGTGCCACATACAGAATTCATCCCGGAGAGTTTAAGTCGTAAGAAGGAGCCGTGAACAATCTCTGAAGTTGGAATGATCCGTTGATGGAAATGTTTGGTATTGATTTTAGACTTAAACCATAGGAAACTTCTGGTTATTACTGCTGGATCTGAGAGACGCAACTGCAGCCCCCCCCCCCCCCCCCCCCCTACCCCCAGCGCTCACTGCAGCTTTCCTAGGAGGAGACCCAGAGAATGCATACTAGATGGATACCTGTAGGCGCTCTGGATGGGGAAAGAAAGGAAAAGAACCAGCAGTGCAGGGAGGGGTGGGAGGGAGAGAGATGTAGGGAGGTCTCAGAAGAGTGATAGAGACAGAATGAGAGCGAGAGAGCTGGGAAATAAGCCAGAGAGTGAGACTGTAATTTCTCTGTTTATCACTCGCGCAGAGAAAGGCAGGCGCTTTCCGCAGCATCTCCAAACGCTCACTGCTAGGGTCATTCATTATTTTAACTGCCGTGCCCCTTGCTGCAGGCGTGGAAAGAGCCCTTTTCTTGCTTTCCTGTACTGCTGATTTTCAAACCTCGTTTCTAGAGATGTCTCCTCTGGGCCTCAGCTGTGACCCTTTCCTTCAGCTCCAATACCAAGCCTTGAGGGTCTTAAGACACAGAGGGGGCTCATGTTCAAAGCACTCAGACTTTCTAAGTTCCGTAGGTTACTTCGCAACTTTGTAAGTCTAAGTGCTTTGAAAATACGCCTGTGTGTAACCAGGGGCGTAGCCAGACCTCACAGTGGGAGGGGGCCAGAACCCGAGGTTGGGGGCACATTTTGAGTTCCACCCCGCCACCCCCCTCACAAGGAACAGCTTTGGGATTTCAACTGGTGGTCGGCCCAGTGATGACGACAAAATAGTGAGACCAAGACAATAAGGATTTCCAAAGTATAGGACCTTTTGATGTCGTCACAAGTTCAAAGGTCCTGTGCTTTGGAAATTCTTCTTGTCTTTGCCTCATCTACACATCCGTGAGGTTCTGGTTTTTCTCCTCCGTTTGTTTCTTTCCAGCCCGGTGCTCTAACCACTAAGCTACTCCTCTGCTCCATGTTTGGAACATATACACATGCAAATTGCACAGAGGGGCAAGATAGCATTCTTTTCAACAACTGTTTGCATGTGTAGGTTCTCAGGACTCATGGGTTTCTAAAGGGCACTGTTCGGTGAGCCCTCATTTTTTAATGAGGAAACATGTCTATGCCCGGGTCGGGCTTTGCACCTGCCTCAAGGCACGCAGAGGGGGCAGGTCCCAAACAACATTTAACCTTACCCTCCCAACCCCACCCTTTCCTACAGTACATAAACTCCCAAAGCATCGACTCACCCTCCCCCCATTCCTCGAGAGCACAGAAAGCCCCATCCACCCCCGAGCCTCACTTGCGACAGCAAGGGACATCCCCCACCCTGGCACCTACTAAAGTGTTCCCTGTTGGCTAATGGCAGGGGCAGAGGCAATCCCCAGATGCTTCTGTTTTGTAGATATTGGGGTTCCAAATGGCACAGGTCAACTCTAGTAATACTACCACGAGTCTACCGCTAAGCAGTGGCGTAGCTACAGGGGGGCCACGGGGGCCTGGGCCCCCAAATTGGCTCTGGGGCCCCCGGTTTGGCTGGTGGGGGTTGGGGGACCCCAGCCAGCCAAGGTACCTTCCAGCGATGGTGGGGGGAAGGGGGCAGAAGTGGCAGTAGGCCAAAATGTGTCTCCCCCCCCCCCCCCCACACTTTGGGCTCTGGCCCCCCTCCCGTCGAGGTCTGGCTACGGGATTGACCAGTACCATTTTGAATCCCGGTGCTTACAGGGATCGCTCCTGCCCCCATTACTAGCACCCAGTAAGTGATGGTGTGAAATTGGGGTTGGGTTGTCTCTTGCTCTTGCAGGTGGGGTTCGAGGGTAGGGATTTCTGTGCTCTTGGGGAGCCGGGGTTTGGGGGGAATGATGGGAGCAGTGATTTTGAAAAGGTGCAGCAATTCATATTGAGAAAAGGAGTATGCCTGATTTGTTTTTCCTTACGTGCAGCTTTTTAAAATCGCTCCTTCCTCTTGAGGTGCTAGCAGATACTCTTGTAATTGCTGATGTTCTCGGTATTCTCCCGTGGCCACTGCGTTCAGTGGAGCCATTTTATAAAATAGGGAATCGAGACCATCCTGACCTGGGCATCTCAGTTCCTCCGTTAATGTCCTGTGTAAAATGAAGCCTCATATTAAAAAACATAGATCAACAGTTGCCTGGCAGTGAACATAAAAGATTTATGAATGCTGCACACTCGGCCCTTCAGTAAAACACTCGTAATCAGAATAAAATCCTGATCCTCCCAACGTGTCGATCAATATCCCTTTAATTCATAGTGTACTAAAACTTCTGTTTCACTCTGAAGCCAAAACTAGGCTTCAGCTGGTTCACTACACAGATGTCGTCCTACCAGACCCTTCATCACTTCCAAAGATTTGGGGGTAGGGATGGGCACCCAGAAAGTTTTCGTTTTGTGTTCATGTGTGTGTATGTGTAGAAATGAATGTAATTAAGAGCATGCACTATGCACACAGAGGAGGTAACTCTCTGTAGATCAGCTAAAGTTAGGCGCTGGGATGATGCGTACTAAGCGTGAATTCTACTGCCATTATATTATGCCAGAGTAAATCTGCATTTCCACGCCTAACTTTAGGTGCAAGCGCTTACACAAGCTCAAGGGTTGGTGTAAATGCTGTATTCTAGAACCTGTGTGCCTAATTGTCTGACACGCCTCCGACCCACCCATGTCTCCTCCTAGGTCCATGCCCCTGACTCACCCATGTTTTTCCCATTCCACACTCCCAACCCACCCATGCCCCTCTCAGTCCATACCCCCGACCCACCCATGCCCTTTCCCAGCTCCACACCCCTGACCGGCCCATGCCCCTCCCAATCCACACCCCGACCCACCCATGCCCCCTTCCAGGTCCACGCCCTCAACCCATTCATGTTCCCTCCCAGGTCCACGCAACGACCTACTCATGCCCCTCTCATACCCCTGACCCACCCATGTCCCCTCACACACCCATGCCCCTGACTCACCCATGTTCCTCCCATTCCACACTCCCGAAACCACCCATGCCCCGTCCACGTCCCCGACCCACCCATGCCCCCTCCCACATCCATGCCCCTGACTCACCCATGTTCCTCCCATTCCACACCCTCGACCAACCCATGCCCCCTTGGAGCTGCATACTTTAGAATTTGAGCACACAATTTATAGAATTGCGACTACGGGCAGTTATGCCCATAACGGCCAATTAATGCCAATTATAGCTACTAATTAAGACTAATTAGCTAATCAATTCATTAAGACATGTGCAATTGACCTTATTCTATAAGTTGCGTGTGCAAATTTGCACACTATTTAGAGGTTTGGATGTACAACTCTGCAGGATTAGTGGGATTGTGTGCTCAGTTTGGGGCACCTTCCTGATTCCAGCCGTAGCATTTAAGTTGTCCAGGTACATTTGTTGAATATAGGTACTGAGCAGTGACTGGTTATTGCAGTGATCCCAGAACCTAGGGAATTGGGTCTGATTCCTGCTGGGGCTCCTTGTTACCCTGCGCAAGTCACTTATCCCTCCTTATCCCCACTCATTATTTTATAGACCTCCACTCAGAGGTCTATAAAATAATGAGTGGAGTTGAACGGGTAGATGTGAAGCGTCTGTTTACACTTTCCAAAAATACTAGGACTAGGGGGCATGCAATGAAGCTACAATGTAGTAAATTTAAAACGAATCGGAGAAACTTTTTCTTCACTCAACGTGTAATTAAACTCTGGAATTCGTTGCCAGAGAATGTGGTAAAGGTGGTTAGCTTAGCGGAGTTTAAAAAAAGGTTTGGACGGCTTCCTAAAGGAAAAGTCCATAGACCGTTATTGAATGGATTTGGGGAAAATCCACTGTTTCTGGGATAAGCAGTATAAAATGTTTTGTACTTTTTGGGGATTTTGCCAGGTATATTGTGACCTGGATTGGCCACTGTTGGAAACAGGATGCTGGGCTTGATGGACCTTTGGGCTTTCCCAGTATGGCAATACTTATGTACTTATATATGTACTTTGCCCCAAAGTGCCTACTTATAATAAATGTAAAGTACTTTTGGAAATTCTGAAAGATGGTAAATCAAAGCCAGACCCTTTAGAGACAGCTGGTGATATTAAGCCACTACCTGGAGAGCTCTGCGGTTTAAGTCAGCCTTTTCACCGTTCTAATTACATCCACATAGCTATCCAGACAGTAGGTAAATATTACCAGCTATTTCTAGAATTAGGAGGAACATCCATGCTCCCCTCTGGCACTAGAGGGCACCTCCAATGCTGTACAGTGAGAGCCTATCCTATACCAGCATCTGGGCGCCCATCCCGGTATCGGCTAGGGTTACCATATGTCTGGTTTTACCTGGACATTCCTCTTTTTGAGGACATGGCCGGGCAACCGGGAAGGTTTTGCCAGCTTGCCCGTTTGTCCGGATTTCTGGACAAACGAGCAGGCTGGTGGGCGGGCCTAATGGTGTCCCTAGCATTCTCTCCCCTTACCTTATTCTACTGCCCTGGTGGTCTAGTGACCTCTTCGGGGCAAGAAAGCCCCCCCCCCCCCCCCGCTTTCCTGCCCAGAGTGCTGCCCTGCATTCTGTTCCCCTTGTAATTGCAATGCTGAGTGCTGACGGACGGTCCCGGCGCCGATTCAAAATGGCCGCCGAGAGTTGAAGTGGCCTTACGAGACTCGGAAGTCTCGTGAGGCCGCTTCAACTCTCGGTGGCCATTTTGAAGTGGCGCTGGGACCGTCAGCATTGCAAGGGGAAGAGAATGCAGGGCAGCATTCCGGGCAGGAAAGAGGGGGGGCCACCAGGGCAGTAGAATAAGGTAAGGGGAGGCTAGGCTAGGACACCCTTAGGGGGGTGTGGCGGGGTGAAAGGGGTGAAAGGGGTGGGGCGATATGTGACAGGGGGTGGGGTGGGAGATGTGAAAGGGAGTGTGGTGGGGCAGGGCATCTGTCCTCTTTTTTGGGGGGACCAAATATGGTAACCCTAGTATCGGTGAGCCTTACATTCAGGTGTCGCAGTTACACCTGCCATAGACATGATGAAACTGATCCCTAAATGTGACAAGTGCACCTGTAACTTGCAGCATTGTGTAAGAGGTAGCACTGGCCATGCCCCCCCCCCCCCCATGCTCTGCCCTCTCGTTTTTATGCATGATGCCACATATGCAACCCTTACAGAATAGCGCCTACTCACTTTACTGCCATGTACACAGGTGAGTGTTCACTTAGCCTTGAAAACACTGATAATCTGGACATGTTCACGTGCTAGTGGCATGGAGACCCAGTTAGAACCGCTAGTACAGTGGTTAAATGGCACCAAAGGAGAGACACCCATGCTCCGCCCTCACTCCGCTCTTGGTCTGTACGAATTCTCAGGACACCATCCTGATACTGCCAAGACAGTCTATAAGAATTTTCAGCGGAACCATACGGATATTGTCAAGACGGTCTGTAAGAATTTTCAGCGGAACTGTCAGCTAATGCCTCTGAAAATGCACAAATAGAGCCTGGACAGGACACTTATCCGGATAATGGCTGCTGTTGTCCGGAGAAAAGCTTTAGAATAGCAGAGCAATATAGCACAGGTGCTTTCGAAAGCACGTAGGAATGGGATTTGAGATGTGCAGGCGAGAACATCTCCAGTTTCAGTATTGTTTTAGAACAGAGTCTGCTGACGTTGAGGTTGTTCTAATATACAGAGAAATGGGCATTTATGTGCCAGGCGCAGGTGGCATATAAACATGCATTTTATATGATACTTGGCTTTACGGGGAGTGGGGAAGGGGGAGAGGGAGGATTGGTTCTTGCTGGGGACAAAATGTAAAATTCTGTCGTGTTCATTCATTGTATTTATTTCAATAAACAGATTTCACCATAAAAATAAGCGCAAGGAATCTCGAAGTGTTCAAAGCCAGAGCATAACCAGTTGTGGGAAAGAGAAAGGGGGTGGGATTAGATGTACCATCTTTCTGTGGTTACTATCAAAGCAGTTTACATATTATATACAGATACTTATTGGGTTAAGTGACTTGCCCAGGGTCACAAGGAGCTGCAGTGGGAATCAAACC
Source organism: Microcaecilia unicolor (assembly GCF_901765095.1). Taxonomy (NCBI): domain Eukaryota; kingdom Metazoa; phylum Chordata; class Amphibia; order Gymnophiona; family Siphonopidae; genus Microcaecilia; species Microcaecilia unicolor. The sequence goes on from NC_044044.1 coordinate 18,931,467, forward strand.
CAGTTCCCCTGGTTCTTAGACCATTAGACGACTCCGCCTACCTGCTACAGCATAACTGGTCATCTTAATAGAGCCAGGACAGGGCCATCGCAGCTGCTCCCCCCCCCCCCCCACACCGGCCACCACCACTGCCCCCTTACCTTCCTGTGTCTGCTCCTCCCTCGGTCTGACTCTCCTGCGCCTGTGTGCCAGGACCCGGACTATCGCGTTAACACAATCACCCAGCCCCCACACGCAGGAGAGAAACTAAGGGAGCCTTGTGGTGCCAGACCCCCCTTGGAGGCTGGGCCCAGGGAATCTTGCCCTCCCGGCCCCTCTTGGTGGCCCTGGTAATCTGTTATCAATGCTGTCACAGTGACCAATTTGCTTGTCAGTTTAGCATTTGGGGGAACAAAACCCCCTGGGGGCACCCCTCCTCCCCCCCCCCCCCCCCCCCCGGTAATCCCTCTAGTGCAGTTCTGTTCAATAGCAACTGTTTCCCAAATCCTAAAAGTGCTTGGTGGCAGGTTTAACCAGTGGTGTACCAAAGGCATGACGGTGGGGGCAGTCCACCCCGGGTGCACGCTGCGGGGGGGGGGGGGGTGTTAAGGGAGCAGCTTTGCGGCTGTCGGCTTCCCCTGCTCCCTCTGCTGTTACTTCCTGTTCCGGGGCAGAGGGAGCAGGGAACCGGTGGAGCCAACAGCCGCATGGCTGCTCCCAGCAGCACCCCACGAGGTAAGAGCAATGCAGCGGCGTAGCAAGGGCGGGGCGGTCCGCCCCGGGTGCACGCTGCTGGAGGGTGCAGAGAGCAGCCGTGTGCCTGTCGGCTCCTCTGGTTCCCTGCTCCCTCTGCCCCGGAACAGGTTACTTCCTGTTCCAGGGCAGAGGGAGCACGGAGCCAGTGGAGCTGACAGGCGCGCGGCTGCTCTCTGCACCCTCCAGCAGCCAAGAATGCACCCGGGGGGGGGGGGGGGGGGGGGAGGCTTGATGCGCTGGGGAGGGGGGTGTCATTGCACCAGGGGGGGTGTCGTGCTGCACCCTGGGGGGATGGATGCCGCTGCACCCGGGGGGGGGGGTGCACAGCGGCGATCCGCCCCGGGTGGCAGCCGACCTAGGATCGCCACTGGAGCAATGCATTGGGAGGGTGGTGGTGGTGCGCAGTGGCGATCCACCCTGGGTGGCAGCCGACCAAGGAACACCACTGGGTTTAATTCTCAACGTTGATCTTAGGACATAGATATTTATGGGGAAATTCTTCATATGGCAGCTAAGGTTAGGGGCAGAAAAGCGTTCTAATGGATGCAAGGCACTGAAACGGGGCAGAAACAGCAGATACACAGAAAAACACACTGATGCGTCCATTTATAGAATTAGCACCTAAGTGTTTCCAGCAAATCTGCAAAGGGGGAGGTGTAACGATGGGGAGGGACATGAGGTGGGTCAGGGCTGCGCCCTCAAAATGCACGCAGTGTTATAGAATACTGCGCCATTTGCACCCAGCTTGCACGCCAGGATTTACATCTTGTCTCTGTCGGTGTAAATCCTTTTGCTCCCAAAGTTAAGCGCAGATCCCGACGCTACACGCTATTCTAAAAAGGGCATCGCTCCTGGAACACCCATCATAGAATACCGTGCGGTGCCGATTTATTTTTTTTGGGGGGGGGGGGCGCCATTTACGGAATCCAGTCCCCCTCTGAAAAGGGGAATAAACATGCCATGCCCTTGTCCCGCCCTAAACGCAGCCAGACCACGCCCGTATGCAATTCGCATGCACTCATGGGTTCTTTTACTAAGCCGCGGTAGCGTTCTTAAGCTCGCGGTAGAAATCGGCTGGAGGTCAATGCAGAGACATCCATAGGAATATAACAGGTGTCTCGGCATTTACCGCCAGCTGATTTCTACCGCGGCTTAGTAAAAGACCCCCCCCTTGGGTTTGAGACCTTCTCATCCCAGCTTTGTAAAATGAGGACTTAGACCAGCGTTTTTCAACCAGTGTGTGCCGCAGCTGCTCCCCAGATGTGCCGCAGGAGTTGGGCCAGCTTAATTTGTGCCAGAGTAGAATAAGTTTTCTTGTCTGTAGTGGCCAGGAACAGCGATTCGTACAGCCTGCTTGCGCCAACCCTGGATGTAACTTCCTGCTTCCACGTAAGCGGGAAGCATCAGAGACTAGGAAACTTTTTTTTAAAAGGTACCGGAGGGGGGAGGGGGTCAAGAGAGAGAAGGGGGAGATGCCTGGTCGCCAGCTGGAGAGAGGACAGGAGGGAGAGCTGCTGGACTATTTTTGCGGGTGCAGCGGAAAGAGAAGGTAAATGCTGGACTATTTGTGAGGTTGGGGGGGGGGGGTGAAGAGAAGGTAAAATGCTGGTCCAAGTGTTGGGGTGGGAGGGGGAGGGGAAGAAGGTCAAATGCAGGACCCAATGTGGGGGGTGTGCCTTGACAATTTTAGCGCCGTGTAAGTGTGCCATGAGACGAAAAAGGTTGAAAATCTCTGACTTTAGATGTTTATGCAAGATAAACATTTAAATGCCAATTTATGCGCATATCAAATGCGAAAAGAGCTTGTGAAATGAGGGCCACAGTGATTAAAATAAAAGAGAAACAATTTAACAAAGCAGTAATAACCTTAATCCCCCCCCCCCCCCCTCCTTACAAAGCTCCACTAGCGGCTGCCGGTGCGGTAATGCCGACACAGCCCATCGATGTTCTGCCAGTCTCACTGATGCAGGAAGCAGAGCGACAGACTCAGCCACTTCACTTGTTTTGATGGAATAAGTGATATAGGCAGGAGAGGCCACCAAGCCCCGGCCGCGGCTGTGTGTATTTTAAGACTCTGAATTGCGGGTTCGCAGCAGGTTAGCCTCTGCTTGGTTTCCATGGCGACTGCCTCTGTACCTCCTAATCACCTTTAGCAATCTGCGTGTTCCTGGGGACCGGTCCTCAGCCGCACAATACTGCACGGCCACAGCCAAGACCCCTGCCATTTCCAGCCACTGTGCTCTCTGCATTTCGCTGGCGTCTCCTCGGGTATTTTCAAACCCCTTTGCTCTCTGCATTTTGCTGGCGTCTCCTCTGGTATTTTCAAACCCCTTTGCTCTCTGCATTTTGCTGGCGTCTCCTCTGGCATTTTCAAAGCCCTTTGCTCTCTGCATTTTGCTGGCGTCTCCTCTGGCATTTTCAAAGCCCTTTGCTCTCTGCATTTTGCTGGCGTCTCCTCTGGCATTTTCAAACCCCTTTGCTCTCTGCATTTTGCTGGAGTCTCCTTGGGTATTTTCAAACCTCTTTGCTCTCTGCATTTTGCTGGCATCTCCTCTGGTATTTTCAGCCACTGTGCTCTCTGCATTTTGCTGGAGTCTCCTCTGGTATTTTCAAACCCCTTTGCTCTCTGCATTTTGCTGGAGACTTTGGTCTGTGCTTTTGTTAGGGTTTTCTCCAGTGTTTGCAGTTCCTGTGCTCTCTGCATTTTGCCCTTGTCTCCTCTGGTATTTTCAGCCCTTGCGTTCTCTGCATTTTGCTGGCGTCTCCTCTGGTATTTTCAAAGCCCTTTGCTCTCTGCATTTTGCTGGCGTCTCCTCTGGTATTTTCAAAGCCCTTTGCTCTCTGCATTTTGCTGGCGTCTCCTCTGGTATTTTCAAACCCCTTTGCTCTCTGCATTTTGCTGGCGTCTCCTCTGGTATTTTCAAACCCCTTTGCTCTCTGCATTTTGCTGGCATCTCCTCTGGTATTTTCAAAGCCCTGTGCTCTCTGCATTTTGCTGGCGTCTCCTCTGGCATTTTCAAACCCCTTTGCTCTCTGCATTTTGCTGGAGACTTTGGTCTATGCTTTTGTTAGGGTTTTCTCCCGTGTTTGCAGTTCCTGTGCTCTCTGCATTTTGCCCTTGTCTCCTCTGGTATTTTCAGCCCTTGCGTTCTCTGCATTTTGCTGGGGTCTCCAATGGAATTTTCAGTGCCTGCGCTCTTTGCATTTTGCAAGGGTCTGCTCTGGCATTTTCAGTTGTAGCGTTACATAGTGATATGATGCATCATTTGGTAATAACACAGTGAGTTGTGAGATAATAACGTCTGTTCACGTTCCGCAGCATTTCACAATTATAATGTGATGTGTTACAAGGTAATAATTTCACTATCTTTGCACGTTCCAGAATGGTTTTTAGATGAATGAGGCTGGTTGAAAGTTTGTTTTTGTTTATTTATATATATATAAAATTCTTGTCCTTGTGTCTGTTTGGGAGCTTTTAACATTCTCCTTGCCCGGAGGCCAAACTTCAGTCAAGAGATGAAGCGAGCTTTAGAGAAACGTTGAAAGGTTGTGGAGAAAAAAGGAAATATTGAAGAGACTGGCCCGGGGGAGTGGTAAGTGGGTGTGGGGGAGCATGACCGTCTGGCACCAGATGCCACTGACAGAGGAAGCAGCCCGAGTTTGACAGCTGCCGAGGTCTTTGGTATAAAACCGAGTGTCTGTAAATAATAATTGGCATTTAAATATCTCTGTTTATCTCAAGCAGGGCGTCCTTCTAGACTTGCGGTGTTGAGTTTGGAACCTAGACCTGTGCTGTCGGCAGTGATTCACTCATTGACATTGGAACCTGGGGGTGTGGGGGGGGGGGGTCACAACTCTGTGATCTCAGCATTAGGAACAGACCGTAAGATTGGTGGTAGCAGGGGGGGGGGGTCTCAGACAAGCATCACTGCTGTGTTCTGTCCCCCTGACTTGGTGGCGGAGGTAGAATTTGAACCTGGATTCTACAGCTCTCAGCTGTCGGTCACAAATTGTAAGGAGTAGAAGATGGAGGTATTGAGTGAGAGCAAATGGGGAAGGAAGCTGTTTCTCTCCATCCCCTTCCCTTCAGCTCAGGCATTCACTTTTATACAGAAAGCTCTTCCAGGCAATAGTAAGACCCACTGTCATGTGGCTAGTGAAAATACCTAAAACATTGCCCCATTCTTCTGCTCCAACCCTTGTCAGCAAGATCCGCCCAACTTCTGCCCTACGCTCAGGCGCCCAGGGGGCTGATCCATGTCTCATTCAGCGCATTAGTCTCCATTAGATCAAAGATCAATCTAGTCCAGTGTACTATCTGCAACAGTGGCCAATCCAGGACACAAGTACCTGGCAGAATCCCAAAGGGTAGCAAAATTCCAGAATCCCAAAGAGCATCAAGATTCCAGAATCCCAAAGAGTAGCAAGATTCTAGAACCTCAAAGGAGTACCAAGGTTCTGGAATCCTAAAGAGTACCAATGCGGGCTTACCGAATGCTAAATCAGGACTACCGCCAGCCCAGCGCAGCCACCGACGGAAGTTCCGCCCTGAGCCTGTGCCATTTCAGGGGGAAAAAGAAAACCTCTGGAAATGGCTTGCATGGCGGTAACCCAGCGGTCATCGGGCATCACCGCACACTGCCCGGTTACCGCCGGAGCCCTTATCGCCACCTCAGTGGGTGGCAGTAAGGGTTCCCCGTCGCATGGCCATGAGGTGAGAGTTCTCTTACCACGTGGCCAAGCTTGTCTGGGGGCTTTTTACCCACTGCGGTATAAAGGGCCCCCTCAATATTTTATACATCTCTATTATATCCCCCCCCCCCCTCAGTCGTCTGTTCTCCAAGCTGAACAGCCCTCACCTCTTTAGCCTTTCCTCAGATGAGTCCTTCCATCCCCTTAAATCATTTTGGTTGTCCTTCTCTGTACTTTTTTCAGCTCCATTGTATCTTTTTTTGAGAACTACAAATAATATTCAAGGTACGGTCCCACCGTAGAGTGATAAAGAGGAATTATGATATTCTTTCTTTTATTTTCTATTCACAATAATTCCTAACATCCTGGTTGCCTTTTTGGCCATAAAACGGAAAACGTCAACTTGGTATCTACAATGACACCTAGATCTTATTCCTGAGTGTTCACTCCTAACATGGAACCTAGCGTGGTGAAGCTATGATGTGGGTTATTCTTCCCTTTGTGCATAGTTACAGAATAGTACGCAGTCATACTTTTGGTATTTACACTTGCACGTCAACACACATGTGCATATTTACCAGTATTCTAGACACTAACGTGTGTAGTTGGCATGTACTGAAATATAAACCGAGACTGAGGTCTACAAAATCCTGAGTGGTGTAGAACGAGTAAACGTAAATCGATTTTTCACTCTTTCAAAAAGTACAAAGACTTAGGGGGAAGGGGGAAGGGGGAAGAGGAGTGACCTGGCATATGTTCGGACGCCTAAATGCAGCAGAGGCCCACGTATCATACAGTATTCTGTAAGTTATGTGTGTGAGAGCTTCACCTGTGTCTCACCCATGCTCACACCCCCCCTTGCAAATATGCACTATGAAACATAGTTGTCTATTTACAGAATATGCACAGGGGCATTTATCCTAGTATTCTAAATAGTTTTACAAATTTACAGGGGCCTATAAATTTTATCCTTCATGTGGGTGATAATATGGTGGTAGGCAAAGCCAGAGGGATACTGGGTTGAATAGAGAAAGGCCTCTTTATGGTCCTGGGTACGCCATCACTTGGAATACTCTGTCCCAGGGGCCGACTAACCATTCAGGGAACCGGAAAATACCCGAGGGCCCAGAGGCTCTGTCCGGATGCCCAGCACACGCTGTGTCCTCAGTGGGGGGGGGGGGGGGGACCGCTGTGTCCTCAGCAGGGGGGGGGGACCGCTGTGTCCTCAGCAGGGGGGGGGACCGCTGTGTCCTCAGCGGGGGGGGGGGGGGGTACATGTTTTTTCCTGCCCAGTCCGTTGGGCTGCTGCTATTCCCCCCTCCCCCACCCGGCACCACTGTATTTTAAAAATGGCGGCCGAGACTCTCGAGACCACCGCGGGAAGTCTCGGCCACCATTTTGAAAACACAGCGGCGCTGGCAGGCAGGGGAATAGCAGCAGCACAGCGAGAAGGAAAGAACATGCCCCCCTGCAGAGACCACCAGGGACCCGTCAGGTAGGACCGGGGAAGCTGGGAAGTCAGCTGCGGCAGCAGAGGGAGTGTTGGGCAGTGGCCGGGGCCCAGACCACCCTCAGTCCGCCCCTGCTCTGTCCACATTTAGAAGACTTAATCTCAGTATGAATATGGAAAGGCTGGAAGCCAGTCAAAGGAAAGTGACCAAAACAGTGCAGGGTATGCGGCAGACAACGTGAACTGAGGTTTGAGGACCCACCTCTGTATACCCTAGAGCAATGCTTGCCAATCTTGGTGCAGCTGTGACCCCAAATCATGCAGCCATGGAAAGCGTGTAACCCCAGGATGGTGCAGGAGAGTGACCTCCTGAGGTGCCTGCCCAGGTCGTGACCCCAAATGCAAGTTCTGTGACTCCCATTGGGAGTCCTGACCCACAGTAAGCTCTGCCCTAGAGGAGATGACAGGCAGGGTTGCAAAAATGCAGATGTTGAAAGTACTTGAACAGTATTAATACACAAGAAAACAAACCCTTCCCTAAGGAAAGCAAGCTGTAGATCTAGGAGACATGCGATGAAACTGCGAGGAGGTGGACTCAGGAGCAATGTTTGGCAATATTTTTTTAGAGAAAGGATGGGCGGCTGCCTGGAACGCCCCCCCCCCCCCCCCCCCCCCGGAGGGAGATCGTAAAGATAAAAATGGTGATGGATTTCAAAAAGACATGGGATAAACACAGAGGATTCCTTAACGCCAAGAAAATAGAAACAAAGCTTTGGGTGCTTCAGCTTAAAACTGTACCGAACACTCCTAAGAAGGCCTGGGGGGAAGTCATAACCTGCACTGAGCAGCAGTTATGGCCCTTAACTGCATTACAGACCAGACCAGACGGTCCATACAGGTCTCTATTATTTACTGTGGGGCTGATAGTCAAACCACTTAGCCGGGGTCTGTGCTGCTTTTTAACATATTTATAAATGACCTAGAGATGGGAGTAACTAGTGAGGTAATTTGCTGATGACACTTTAAGTTATTCAGGGTCATCAAGTCGCAGGAGGAGTGTGAAAGATTACAGGAGGACCTCGCGAGACTGGGGGATTGGGCGTCCAAGTGGCAGATGAAGCTCAATGTTGACAAGTGCAAAGTGATGCATGTGGGTAAGAGGAACCCGAATTACAGCTATGGTCATGCAAGATTCTGCGTTAGGAGTCACAGACCTAGAAAGGGACCTGGGAGTCATCGTGGATAAGACGTTAAAAGCTTCTGCTCAGTGTGCTACGGCGACTAAGAAAGCGCACAGAATGTTGGGTATTATTAGGAAAGGGATGGAAAACAAACACAAGGATGTTATAATGCCGTTGTATCACTCCATGGTGCGACCGTACCTCGAATATTGTGTCCAATTCTGGTCGCCACATGTAAAAAAGGTATAAAGGAATTGGAGAAGGTGCAGAGAAGGGCGACGAAAATGATAAAAGGGATGGAACGACTTCCCTATGAGGAAAGGATGAGACGGTTAGGGCTCTTCAGCTTGGAGAAAAGGCGGCTGAGGGGTGATATGATAGAAGTCTACAAGATAATGAGCGGAGTAGAGCGGACAGATGTGAAGCGTTTGTTTACAGTTTCAAACAACAATAGAACCAGGGGACACAAGATGAAGCTAGAATATGGTAGATTTAAAACAAATAGGAGAAAGTTTTTCTTTACTCAGGGTGGTGTAGTTGGACTCTGGAACTCGTTGCTGGAGAATGTGGTGGCAGCGGCTGACCTTACGGAGTTTAAGGGGGGTTTGGACAGATTCCTGAAGGAAAAGTCCATTGAACATCATTAAAAAATTATATATATATATTTTTTTTTTTTGGGGGGGGGGGGGTGGTTGCCGGGTTCTTGAAGCCTGGATTGGCCACTGTCGGAGACAGGATGCTGGGCTTGATGGACCCTTGGTCTTTTCCCAGTATGGCGGTGCTTATGTGGTTAAATGGCGCTCAGCTGCCTATCTGGAGATATTCGGCTGTAGCTCCCCAGACAGTTCCACTGAATATTCCCCTATAACTGCGAAATAGAAACCGGCTATTTTGTAGGCAGTCCAGGGGCAGAGTTGGTGGTTATCTGGTTAAGTACGGGTATTCAGCACTTTACCAGATAAGTTAACCGGACAGATCAGACCACATGAGAAACAGCCCTATCTTTGTTCAATTTAACTTTATCCGGTTAAGAGGTGAATATTGCCCCTTTCCTGGACAAGCGCAGACCGGCCACATATACCTGGATAGTCAAATGCTGGTGCCAGGAACTGAATATCCAGCACAGAACCGGCCGTGGCAAAAAAAAAAAAAAAAAAAATCACTGACTGCCAGCAGCTGATATGTCCCTTACATTGCATGTGTGACAGCGCCTCGTTCCTCATTTAGCCAATGGGTGTGGATCTAAGTTGTCCTTTTATTGTTTGGTTTTTTTGGTTCTTCATGAGTGGAATTAGAAAAGATAAGAGTGGAATTAGAAAAGGTACAGAGAAGGGCGACGAAAATGATAAAGGGGATGGGACGACTTCCCTATGAGGAAAGGCTGAAGCATCTAGGGCTCTTCAGCTTGGAGAAGAGACGGCTGAGGGGAGATATGCTACAGGTCTATAAAATAATGAGTGGAATGGAATGGATAGATGTGAATCGTTTGTTTACTCTTTCCAAAAATACTAGGACTAGGGGGCATGTGATGAAGCTACAGACAAATCGGAGAAAATGTTTCTTCACTCAACGTGTAATTAAACTCTGGAATTCGTTGCCAGAGAATGTGGTAATGGCGGTTAGCTTAGCGGGGTTTAAAAAAGGTTTGGACGGCTTCCTAAAGGAAAAGTCCATAGACCATTATTAAATGGACTTGGGGAAAATCCACTGCTTATTTCTGGGATAAAAACAAAAAAACCTAAATGGCTTAGATAACTCCTAATGAAGTTAGGCTACTAAAATATACTGGTAGGAGAAGATCAAACAGAGTATTCGCAATCAGCAACCAGGTGGAGTCTCATCTCTTTTGCACGAATATTCACATCACTCCCTTGGTGACTCTTTTACCGTGCATAGGTTTTAATCATCGACTTAAACCACCTCCACCCTGATATTGTGAAATCTTAAACTTAACGTACCTATGCTGGGATAAGCAGCATAAAATATATTGTATTTTTTGGGGGGATCTTTTGCCAGGTACTTGTGACCTGTATTGGCCACTGTTGGAAACAGGATGCTGGGCTTGATGGACCTTTGGTCTGTCTCAGTGTGTCAATACTTATGTAATGTAGTTCTGGGTACTGATCCGTTAGAGCTCCTTGTACAAAACACCTGTTTACCGCAGCTTAAAACGGTTTATCGCGGGATTCGCTGGTTTGTCCCGCATTACGTTCTGAATGTGTACGCGCAAAACACGTGCTAAAAATATTTTTTTAAATTTTTCGGGGGGGGGGGGGTGTCTGGTGGGCATCTACATTGCCACGCAATAACCAGTTCGTGCAGGATTATTTATTTATTTATTTGTTGCATTTGTACCCCACATTTTCCCACCTATTTGCAGGCTCAATGTGGCTTACATAGTACCGTCAAGGCGTTTGCCCAGTCGGTTGATAGCAAATACAAGGTTGTATAGTGATCGAATGAGGTATATGTGGAGGGTCGGAAGGGATGAAGATTGTGTGTTGTCCAGTATGATCATTAGTCAAGCTGTGTTGCTTGTTGAAGAGGTTTATGTAGGGTCGTTGGGGTAGACCTTTTTGAAGAGGTTGGTTTTTAGTGATTTCCTGAAGTTCAAGTGGTCGTGGATTGTTTTCACAGCTTTTGGGAGCCCATTCCATAGTTGTGCGCTTATGTAGGAGAAGCCGGCTGCGTAAGTTGTTTTGTATAGGACGGAGGCCTTTTGGAGAAGGGCAATTCGAATGCTCTCTAGCCATATGAAGTGAGTCTTTTAAAAAAGACCCAAACAAAATAAATCTGCCCTCGAAAAGAGATATTTGGATGTCTCTATGATATGCCACATATGTCAAAAGACCGAAAGAAAAGAAGACATTTTTCAATGGGATTTCATAATTTATTTTATTTATTTATTTGTTGCATTTGTACCCCACATTTTCCCACCTATTTGCAGGCTCAATGTGGCTTACATAGTACCGTCAAAGGCGTTTGCCCAGTCGGTTGATAGCAAATGCAAGGTTGTATAGTGATCGAATGAGGTATATTTGGAGGGTCGGAAGGGATGAAGATTGAGTGTTGTCCAGTATGATCATTAGTCAAGCTGTGTTGCTTGGTGAAGAGGTTTATGTAGGGTCGTTGGGGTAGGCTTTTTTGAAGAGGTTGGTTTTTAGTGATTTCCTGAAGTTCAAGTGGTCGTGGATTGTTTTCACAGCTTTTGGGAGGCCATTCCATAGTTTTACGCTTATGTAGGAGAAGCCGGATGCGTAAGTTGTTTTATATTTCAGTCCTTTGCGATTTGGGTAGTGTAGGTTTAGGTAGGATCTTGATGATCCAACTCTGTTTCTTACTGGTAGATCTGTAAGGTCTATCATGTATCCTGGGACTACGCCGTATATAATTTTGTGGACTAAGGTGCAGATTTTGAAGATGATCCGTTCTTTGATTGGGAGCCAATGCAGCTTTTCTCGAAGGGGTTTTGCTGAATATCAACCTGGCTGCTGTATTTTAGCGGACAAGCCCCTCAGTACCTACAAAACAGGTGGCAGTAAGGGTTCAGGTGCTAATTTTTGGTAATGGTCATTTGCGCACAGCTGTTAATTTGGAAAATGGAAAATCAGCTGTTTTCCAGTTGCGGTAAAAATGGCGATAGCGCATGGGTAAACACTCACCTAAGGCCACTTTCTACTGCAGCTTTGTAAAAAAGACCCCCCCCCCCCCCCACAGTGTGTTATGCTGCTCCTGCCCTGTGGCCCCTTGGCTATCTTTTTACCTGATCCGTATCCCTCTTTGTATTCTCTGAGCTGCAGAGCCTTAGTGTGAAACGCGTTGGTGATATAGAGAAAAGCTTTGTGTATTATTTAATAGTTTTTTTTCCTAGGCCTTTCCTTTGACCATCATTTCTCAGTTTTCGTTTTATGGGGAAGTGACAGGGACTTTGTGCCAGGGGGTACCTTCACTACACACCTAGCATGAGGTTACGAGCTCCTCCTGGCTTATCTCCCTGTAGCCAATCGGCCAGTCTCTGGGCTCATTTTGGAGTGGAAGATGGTGGTGGTGGTGGTGGTGGTGGGGGGGGGAGTTGGTCTCGTGACTCCCCAGCAGCTGCAGCAGTTGGTGACCTGTGACGGGGAAGGGTGACCCTGTTTTCATCTCGTTGAACATGAGCAAGGCTGATCCGATGGAGCAAGACTCCTCTGATGTCTGTCTCAGAACATCAATCTGACTTACAATCCTGCACCTAAAGGTCCATTCGCGTGTCTCGGGGAGCAGCAGGACTCTGCCTCTCTCTCTCTCACACCTGCCCCCCTACATTGCCACTGCTTCTTCCCCCAGGCCAGTGTCCCTCTCTCCTCCCCTCTATATGTATCTCTGTTCTTCTAGGATAAAGAGTTCATCTTCCTAGAGATGAGAGTCCAAAGGGATAAAGGAGATGAGAGTGTCGTAGGATAAAGCAGGCCTGTGGAGTCAGTACATCACCAAACATTCAACTCTGACTCCTCCTGTGTATGGTAAAGCTAAGAGAAATTTGATTTAATTACAGAAACGTAGGCTATTTCTTTATGTTACAAAATTAGGACTAATAGACCACAAAACAGATTAATTTGACGCTTGAACAAAAAGAATGGCCTGCCAAATGAAAACATGCAGTAAACTGTTGTAAGTTTTTATTTTGAAGCTGGAGTCGGGGTCGGTACCTTTTTATCTGCACTCAAAATTACTTCCGACTCCACAATCCTGGATAAAGGACTCGCCTCCCTACAGATCAGAGCTTGCTTGCTCATAGCTTGCTTGCCAGCAGCACCTCAATACTGAGCAAACTCCTTCAGTGTATCTGGGGGGGGGGGGGGGGATATTTGTGTTTATGTTCAGCGCCCTAATCGTTTTGAAATGATGGTTTCTATGCATGTGAAGGGCAATTCTATACATGAATTACACACTTAAATGTTTGCAGTTCAAGCATATTTGTGCGGATGTACCAGTGACATAGCCAGAGATGCCTGATTTGTGTGTGTGTGGGGGGGGGGGGGGGGGGGCCTGAACCCCAAGTGGGTGGGCACCAAATTTTCTCCTGACAGTGTCCCTGAGCAGCTGCCCTCTCCTCCCACACATGCTCAGTTTTTGTGCACGTACGAAAACTGAGCATGCACGGTTTGGGGGGAGGGGTCCCCAGTGGTGGCGGCAGCAGCTGAGAGGCACTGCTGCCAGCTGGAGAACTTGGAGAGTTCTTGAGGAGGATGTGGTCTTCAGCTGGCAAAGCTTGGTGATTCCTGCCAGCCACAGAAAGAGAAATGACTGGTTTTGGGTGGGCCTGAGCCCAGGTGGGTGGGCCCCGGCCCACCCTTGGCTATACCACTGGTACATACACGCGTATGCAGGACGTGTAAGCAACTATTTTGCAAATGCTGCATGGGATACAGTGTAAATGAGGCGCATTCCTGCCACAGTTGGGTGCTCACACTTGCGCAAGGGCTGTGTCTGGCGTTAAGTGCATCGATTCCAGCTTATTGTATTATGCAGGGGTGGCCAACCAGGGTCTTCGAGGGTCAAAATCCAGTCGGGGTTTCAAGATTTCCACAACAAATATGCATGAGATTGACTTGCATGTACTGTTTCCATCGTATGCAGATAGATCTCATGCATATTCATTGTGAGCATCTTGACAACCTGACTGGGTTGTGACCCTTAAGGACCATGGTTGTCCAACCCTTGTATAATGGAACCTACCACCTGCTCTTGGTGGGGGGGGGGCTAAATGGAAGCACCCAGTTATAGAATTATCCCCGTAGTGGTCTGCAGGACCCTCCTCTTCGCACATCCTCCCTATGTATCTTCTTATCTTTCCCCCTAAACCAACCTCTCCTCCTCCCCCATTCTCTATTTCTGTGGATAACACTCTCATCCTTCCTCTCGTAACCTTGGGGTCATCTTCGATTCCTCCCTCTCCTTCTCTGCACATATTCAGCAGACTGCTAAAACCTGTCGTTTCTTTCTCTATAATATCAGCAAAATTCGCCCTTTTCTTTCTGAGCACACTACCAGAACCCTCATCCACACTCCTTATCACCTCTCGCTTAGACTATTGCAACTTGCTTCTCACAGGTCTCCCACTTAGCCATCAATCTGTTCAAAATTCTGCTGCACGACTAATATTCTGCCAGGGTCGTTATGCTCATATTAGCCCTCTGCTCAAGTCACTTCACTGGCTTCCTATCCGTTTCCGCGTACAGTTCAAACTCCTCTTATTGACCTATAAGTGCATTCACTCTGCAGCTCCTCAGTACCTCTCCACTCTCATCTCTCCCTACATTCCTCTCCGGGAACTCCGTTCATTGGGTAAATCTCTCTGATCTGCACCCTTCTCCTCCACCGCTAACTCCAGACTCCGTTCCTTTTACCTTGCTGCACCATATGCCTGGAATAGACGTCAAGCTCCATCTCTGGCCGTCTTCAAATCTAAGCTAAAAGCCCACCTTGTTGATGCTGCTTTTAACTCCTAACCCTTATTTCATCATACTCACGTTAATATTCCCTTATCTCTTGTTTGTCCTGTTTGTCTGTCCTAATTAGATTGTAAGCTCTGTCGAGCAGGGACTGGCTCTTCATGTTCAGGTGTACAGTGCTGCGTACGTCTAGTAGCACTATAGAAATGATGAGTAGTGGTAGTAGTATGTAATTTTGGTACTGTATTTGTGAGAATAACAGAGCCAGCCTGTGAGTTTTGAAACTGGAGCAAGGACATTACAGAGGGAGGAGAAGGTAGGTGGTCAGAAGAAAAAGGATTTTGCCAGTACCCTCTCCTTCCCCTAGGATGTAGGACTTCAGTGCCTTCCCTTTCCCCCTATTGAGTCAGGGGTCAGTACAGCAACTGCTCCTGCAATTTACGAAAAAAAAAAACCCCCATTGCTGATCCTTGGTCCAGGACAGTAGGAATCCTTTCTTTTTCACTCAGAGTGAAATTTTATTCATCAGTGCTCGTATTATGTATGAATAAACACCCACCTCCCTACAGTCTGCCAGGACGCAGGATACAACTACATAATTATCAGCGTCTACCAATAGATTAAAAGACTTAGCTGCCTAATGGATTAATTACAAGACTGATTTGATGTTTTTCCTTCCCTCTCTCCCACAGCGACGTCGGATGGGACGAAGGAGGGGCTAGAGAACATGAGGGGCGGAGCCTGCCTATCCAAGGGTATGAAGGTCATCCTCAAAGTGGGCCAAAGTAAGTCATTCAGTCAAAATGTGGGGATTTATATTGCATCACAAACAGGGCAAAATTAAGGTATAGGCAAACCAGGTATGTGCCTAGGGTGCAAAAAGTTTAAAAGGGGACCACTTCAGATGTACTAACTCAACATCTCCCAAGCAGGGGCGTATCTGCGTGGGGCCTCAGGGGCCTGGGCCCCCGCAGATTTCGCCCTGGACCCCCCTACCGCTGCCAACCCTCCCCCTCCGTTGCTCGCCTACCTTCGCTGGCGGGGGACCCCAACCCCCGCCAGCCGAGGTCCGCGTCCTCCTGCCGCTGCCGGCTGCCTTTGGTCCTTTAATTCTTCCATTGAAGCTGGCGCCGACGAAAGTTTCTTTTGAGTCTGACGTCGCTGCACGTTGTACGTGCAGGACGTCAGACTCAGAAATTGTTTCTGAGTCTGACGTCCTGCACGTACAACGTGCAACGTGCAGCGACGTCAGATTCAAAAGAAACTTTTTCGTCGGCGCCAGCTTCAATGGAAGAATGAAAGGACCAAAGGCAGCCGGCAGCGGCAGGAGGACGCGGACCTCGGCTGGCGGGGGTTGGGGTCCCCCGCCAGCGAAGGTAGGCGAGCAACGGAGGGGGAGGGTTAGCAATGGCAGCGGCTGGGGGGAGGGGGATCGGCAATGGCGGCGGCGGCGGCGGCGGGGGGGGGGGGCTATAATGTGCCCCCCCTCTCTGGCCCTGGCCCCCCCTACCGCCGCAGTTCAGATACGCCCCTGCTCCCAAGGCAAATGTTTGCCCTGGTATATCAGTTGCTGGAGGGGGAGGGGTACAACTTGTGCTGCTCACAGAGACCCATTTGTTCTGACCTCCTATACATTGTCCTCGGGATGAGGAGTGGGCAAGTAGCGCCTTCCTACCCACTCATTCCTCCTCTGCAGTCGGAACCACTTAGGGCTATGTTTGTGTGAGTTTTAAAATGTGTTTATATTACAGTGGGGGGGGGGGGGGGGGCTGATGTACTTGCTTGCCTAGGGTTCAGCGAGGGTTAATCCTGCCCTGATCTCAGATCCACCTTGTAGGCAGGGGATTTATAAAAGAAAGCCGGAGGAATGCCAGGATTAAACACAAATCCCCGGATTCTGTATAGCGCACTTCAGAGATCCGCGCTGAAATCCAAGCGTATTCTATAACAACGCTCGTATAACTTAATTGGCTTAACGAGCTAATCAGCATTGATAGCAGCACTTAAGCAATAATGAGCACTAATTGGCAATAATTCGAATTTACGTGCAAAACTCGCTAAGCGTATTCTGTAATGAACTGCGTTTAAATTCTGAAGCGCGCAGTTCAAAAGGGACGTGGTCACGGTTGCGAGGAAATGGGCGTTTCATGGGTGTTCCCAAATTTATGTGCGCTGTTCTAGAACATGTCTGCATAAATCTATGCGCAGGGAGTTACGCCACATTTTATTGGTGTAAATGGATGCGCGTAGGTTTAGGTGCTGGGTATCAACCAGGGACTTAGCCAGACTTCGGCAGGAGGGGGGGGGGGGGTCCAGTGCCCGAGGTGAGGGGGCACATTTTAGCCCCCCCTGGCGTTGCCGACGACCCTCTCAACCCCCCCTCCTGCCACCAACCCTTCCCCGCCATCGCCGACCTTTGCTGGCGGGGGACCCCAACCCCCGCCAGCACAGGTAGCAGACGGCGACGGCGGGTTAATGGCGGGAGGGGAGTTGAGAGGGTCATGGGCAGGGGGGTCCAGAGCCAAATCTAGGGGGGCAGGCTCCCGTGGCCCCACGTAGCTACGTCCCTGGTATCAACTAAGCGTATTCTATATACTCTAAGCTCAGATGAAAATGATTTTCACATGGATTTTCTAGGCGCCATATATAAAATCTCCCACAAAGGGGGCAGTTCTTTAAAGGGCGCAGCACTATTTAACTGTCCGGGAATGGCTCAAGGCTGGTTAAATAGCGCTTAACCAGCTACCCACAAATATTCAGCGGGGGATCGCTGGTTATCTCCCCTTGAATATTTGCAGTCAGCGCTTAGCAGATAGCCAGTTATATCACTCAATATAACCGGTTATCTGCTAATATTCAGCACATTGGTGGCCAAATTGGGCTGCCGAAATAGCAGGCCTATCTTGGACCGATTTAAACATAACTGGCCAGCGCCAAAAATAAACGATATTCAACGCTGCTGACGGGAAATGACCCGGCATTGAATATCCAATCTTATCACCGATCGCAGGAGTTAGCTGGGCTCCCTCCTACGGTCTGACTGTCGCCCCTAGGTGTCCAAAATCTGTGCGGAAACACAGTATCTAGGTGCCCAGATTTCTTTATAGAATAGAACCAATAAACGATATTCAACGCTGATGATTGGAAATGACCCGGCATTGAATATCCGATCACAGGAGTTAGCTGGGCTCCCTCCTACGGTCTGACTGTCGCCCCTAGGTGTCCAAAATCTGTGCAGAAATACAGTATCTAGGTGCCCAGATTTCTTTATAGAATAGAACCTAAGTCGGCATTTGAGCACCAACATCTAGATAGAAAAATAGGAGGAAAACCTCTGCAGTAACACAGAAGACAGTACAGACAGCAAAGGTGATCCAAGGAGTGATGACCAGACAGGAGATCTCCAAAACAAGTTTTATTGATGAAGGACCCAACTTGGCCAAGTTTCGGCTTTGCTTTTCATCAAGGGACACCAGATTCTTGAGAACACAACCTAACAAGATTCTTGTCAGTAAGAGGACTCGTCATCAGTCGAGTGTAATAGCGTGTCTTCTCACTGCACCAGCAGCTTGGCTGATAACGAGTTCTTTTACTGAAGAGAACCTTGATAGGTTGAGTTCTGAAGAATCTGTTGACCCCCCCTGATGAAGGCAAAGCCGAAACTTGGCCAAGTTGGGTCCCTCTTCAATAAAACTTCTTTTGGTGAACTCCCGTCTGGTCTTCATTCTTTGGATCACCTTTGCTGACTTTGCCACCAACATCTAGGTGCCAACACTTGATGTAAAAAGCTCACGTAAATGTTGATGTGTAAGCATTGGCATCTAGGCACACAACTTACAATATTCAATGAGTTTAGTGCCTAAGGGTGTGACCCACCCATGAGCCACCCACATACATGCCCCCTTTTAAGCCCTCACTTATAGAATAATGCCTAAGTACAGCTAGGCGTTTAACTACTGTTTGCCCCCATTTGGGCATTTAACTTACATTTGAATGCCTAACGTCAGGTGCCTAAGTGGTGTCTAATTTGTGGCATACAATATAGAATTAGGGGGAAAATTACAGAATCATAGATTTGGGATGCAGAAATCTGAGGGAATGTTATAAGATGGGGAGGGGGGGACGGCAGCATTCTGATGATCTCAAAGTAACAAGGTGGGTGCTCAGAGAGGTGTGAGGGAGAGGCAAACACTGGAAAAAAAGACTTGATAATTCTTCTGGGCAAGACAGTAGTGAGACCTCATCTGGAGGGTTGTGTCCAATCCTGGCTGCCATAATCCTAGAACAGGGGTTCTCAACCCTGTCATCAGGACACACCTAGACTGTGGGTATCCTCAGAACCTGACTATGAATGTGCATGAGATAAATTTGGCATGCACTACCTCCTTCGTATGCAAATCTATCTCATGCATATTCATTGCGGATATCCCAAAAACCTGACTGGATAGGTGCGTCCCGAGGGCTGGGTTGAGAACCCGTGCCCTAGAAGGAGCTCAACAGAGCAGGGCAGTCCAGAGAAGGAAAACCAGAAGAGTGTAGGGTCTTCACCCAGTGCCCTAGGGCAGGGCTTCTCAACCCAGTTGTCAGGACAGACCCAGGCAGTCAGGTTTTCAAGATAAGCACGATGAATAGGCATGAGATAAATTTGCATGCTCTGCCTCCATTGTATGCAAATTTAGCTCATACATATTCATTGTGGGTGTCCTGAAAACCTGACTGGATGGATGTGTCACAAGGACTGGGTTGAGAAGCACTGACCTAGGAGAATATGAGGTGTAAGGGGGGCCACAGAAAAGAGATGTTCAGAGCTGCCAAGTTACCTAGTTCCAGGAGAGAGATTTTGGGCCAGTCCTGGATTTCTGACAACCCTATCTTGACACATTATTTATTTATTTATTTATTTATTGCATTTGTACCCCACAGTTTCCCGCCTATTTGCAGGCTCAATGTGGCTTACATAGTACCGTCAAAGGCGTTTGCCCAGTCGGTGGATAACAAATGCAAAGTTGTATAGTGATCGTATGAGGTATAAGTGGAGGGTCGGAATGGATGAAGATTGCGTGTTGTCCTGTTCGATCATAGTCATGCTGTGTTGGTAGGTGAAGAGGGTTACGTGGGGTCGTTGAGGTAGGCCTTTTTGAAGAGGTTGGTTTTTAGTGATTTCCTGAAGTTCAAGTGGTCGCGGATTGTTTTCACAGCTTTTGGGAGCCCATTCCGTAGTTGTGCGCTTACGTAGGAGAAGCCGGCTGCGTAAGTTATTATGGCATCGGCGGCACTGAATTTAGTGGATAAATTCAGGGACTACAAACCTTCACACCGCTTTGGACTGGCCAACAAGTCCTCCCTCCTGGAAATGGGTAACTTGGCAGCTCTGCCCAAAGTACAAGTACAGGAGGCAAACATTTTTGGGTGGAGAAGTTTGAGAACCAGGGGTTATGATATAAAGCTGGAATACTTCATCACAGTGGAGGTATCAGAGACGAAATGGTAATCCAATTTAAGAAAGCCTGGGATAAGCCCGGGGGGGGGGGGGGGGGGGGGGGGGGGTCCGTAGGTGCAAAGAACGGAGGGGGAACGCTGCGGATATAGTGGATCTTGTATATTGTAGCAGGTAGTGAAATGTAAAAACATAAACAAAAAAGCAGAATAAGGTCAAAAAGGTTTATTGGAACAATACCCGACATGGCCACGTTTCGCCCTCAGGCTGCGTCAGGGGTAAAACTATCAAAGGTGTATATAAATATATTATACACACTTATGGTAAAACCAAAAATTGTTCAAAAACCAAGTTCCAATCAATACCTTCTTCTTACACCTTGATAGTTTTACCCCTGAGGGCGAAACGTGGCCACGTCGGGCATTGTTCCAATAAACCTTTTCGACCTTATTCTGCTTTTTTGTTTTGTTTATGCTTTTGTGCATGCAGTTTTGTGCCTTTTTTCTTTGCTTTGTTCCAGCAGGTAGTGAAATGGACAGCTAGCCCTACCGTCCTTTTAAATCGGAGGCAAACTGTGAGATAGTAACAGCAGCGCAGGGAGAAAAATGCACTTTTCCCCACAGCTGTGATCTGTGCTAAATCAGACCTTGCGGTGGGTGCCGTAGAAATACAGTTGAACCGCACTCAAAGAGCAACAATTGTAGGGTGGACGAGGGCAAACAGGAGGAGTGGCAGCTTGGCACTCTCCATTAAATCAGCTCCATCAGCCGGTGCACAGAGGTCAGAGAGGAAAAATGTATTCCAGATCTAATGCGAAACATTTTGAGGTGGAGGCTGACAGTCGAATGCATTTTAAAAGCAGGCGGCGCTGGACTGTGTCTCCTTTGACGGTCCCCTTTCTTGTTGTTATATCAAATGAGGTGTCCTTTCACGCGGAGGCCTTGTTGGGACTGCTGTTTCTGCAGCCGGGGGGGGGGGGGGGGGGGGTGGGGCAGTAGATCTGAAATTCCTGAAGACAGGTAGTGTTCTGGATTCATACCTGCTCCAGTCTTGTGAACTGTATTTGAGTGGCACAATTAGAGGCTGAGAAGGGAGGAGTAGATGGGGGAAGGCAGGTGGGGTATCTGGGTGTCTTGGAGGAGGTCTGGCTCTTTGTTTCAGAAGCGGAGCTCTGATGGGGGAGTGTGTTTGTGTTGGGGGGGAGAGTGTAGGGGAGGGGATGTGAGGAAAACATGTGTGGGACCCTGTCCTCTCTTCTTGGAGAGAAAGAGAGAGCGTGTGTGTGTGTGTGTGTGTGTGTAGAACTTACATGTATAGGAAAATCTGTAGGGACGTGTGTGTCTAGTAACATATGTTACTGATGATCCAGACCGGTCTGTAATTCCAGTACAACACAGTAATTTATCTTTGTTATGTCGACTGTAAGCCACATTGAACCGAAACTTGTTTTGGATAATTGTGGGATACAAGAATTAATAAATAAATAAAATAAAATAAATACATGTATGGGAAAATATGTAGAGACGTGTACATATGTAGAACATGTATGGGGAAATATGTAGGGACTTGTGTACAACATATATGTATAGAAAAATATAGAGAGATATGTGAATGTGTAGATCATACATGTGTGGGAAAATACATAGGGACATTTGTGTAGAACATACATGTGTGGGAAAATACTTAGGGATGTGTGTGGAGAACATGCACGTATGGAAGAATATATAGATACATGTGCATGTGTAGAACATACATGTGTGGGGAAAATACTTAGGGATGTGTGTGGAGAACATGTATGGGAAAATAAGTAGGGATGTGTGTAGAACATGTATGGGAAAATATGGAGAGACATATGCATGTGTAGAACATATATGTATGGGAAAATATGTAGACGTGTAGAAAATACATGTATGGAAAAATATATAGAGATGTGCATGTGTAGAACATACATGTGTGGGAAAATATGTAGGGGTGTGTGTATGTGTGTGTAGAGCATACATGTATGAGAAAATGCGTAGGGACCTGTGTGTGTGTGTTTATTACAGTGTGTGCCGGAGGGGATATTTCTATTTATTGCAGGGAACATGTGTTTGTAGGGCAGAGCTTCCAAGATCTGTCCTGGGGATCCTACGGCTAGTCAGATTTCCGTGATATCCCAATGAATATGCATGAGGGAAGCGTGCGTAAGCTGGGTCTCTGGCACCCGCAGATCTGTCTTATAATGTTTAATTGGTACTTGAGATACCGCTTTTCCTAAGAAGGTCAAAGCGGCTCACAATTACGATATTAAAAACATAGCAAAGAAAAGAGCTCCATTTTATGACAGGAAAGACACTTTCAACAAGAGTTTCAGTCATACTATAAAAATAATACTTTCCTTCTTTTTTTAACAAAACTGCACTCACACTGTATCACAGGGAAAAACACCATTAAAGTGCTCAATCTGAAGGGCCATTAAAAGCTAGGTAAAAGAAATGGGTTTTCAACAGGATTTTGAAACGCAGTAATGAGAGTTCAGATCTAAGTTCTGAAGGCAGGATATTCCATAAGCAAGGTTCCAAAACATCAGAGCTGCTGCTCGGGTGGATTCATGGCATCCAGCCCTTGGGGAAGGCAGAACCGGTGGATTCATGGCATCCAGCCCTTGGGGAAGGCAGAACCAAACGATTGGAATCTAATGATCGGAGTGTTAGGGGATCCATTGCAGAGGATAAGTAGGGTGGGGTTTACCTGTATGCAAGACCTTACGGGTAAGGAGGAGAATTTTGAATCGTATTCGATATTTTACCGGAAGCCGATGGAGTAGTTTTAAGAAAGGAGTAATATGGTCAAATTTCTTTATTTTGTAGAGTAGTCCAGCAGCGGCAGTGCATCTTTTCTAGCAAAAAAGGTGCCGGTACTGAAATGCTGGGCCACTCTTCAAGGGTGGGGTGATCACTGAGGGATCCACCCCACAATAGCCAGGCCCCCTGCAACCAGTCACAGAACCTATGACAAGGCAGAATTGGTGTGTAGAGCCTGAGCTCTTTCATTAAAACTTGGGGTCCTTGGGTCAATTTTAGCAGACAGTGGAAAAGGTGCCGGTACTCAGTACCCCCAAGTACCTCCACAAAAAAAGCCCTGAGCAGCGGTATTGTGCAAAGTCTGTAATCAACGTATTTGAAAATGTGGAAGGCCATTAGAAATCGCATTGCAGTAGTCTAGCCGTGATATATGCTTGTTCCTTATCGGTATCCTGAAAACCCGACTGGCTGTGGAGCTCTTTGAACAGGATCTGGGAGCCCCTGTGTATATGAGGCAGTGTGTGTGTGTTGGGGACACCCTGCTAACGCTTACTTGCGAAACTGTTCTGTAAATTTACATGTGCAAGGGGCGTGTTCTAGAAATGCCCTTTTACCATGCATTAGTGTGTTTAACAGAAGTTACTACTAAATAGGCCTCAATGAAAATAATGGGGCTTACTTTAAATGCAGGCGAGTAAATCTAGCTCTTTTGTAAGGCCTCTGGGAACTGGAAAATACTCACTGTACCTGAATTTAACTTGCTCTCGCTAAAAAAAGTGTGACTGAAGCCAGATATGTAGGAGGGGAGAATATAGGTATTGGATAACTTGGCTTGCTGTTCCTTTCGATGCAGGGGCAGAGCTCTGATGGTACTGTATGTGTGCATATGTTGAAATGAATATGTATTAATGGAAACGTGTGCTGGAGGGGCCGTGTAGGGGAAGTGTGTATTGAGGGCTTGGTTCTTTCCTTCCTTCTGGGAGTGCGTGTGTATTGGAGGATATAGGTATGGAAGAGGGGGGAGTCCCAGTTGCTCTATTGTCGGATTCACACTCCATGATCCCCCCATAGAACATTTATGTCTTCCTGGTCCTTTCCCCTCTTCATACACTCATATCCAAGGCAGCAGGTTTCTGTACAAGGAGAAGGGATTCCCCTCAAGGCCCTGGCATAGAGGTGCCTTCAAACAGGTCTGGAGTGCTTCAACTCTCTCTTCTGAAATTACATGCAAAAAACACTTCTCTGAGGCAGGGGTGTAGCCAGACACCCAATTTTGGGTGGGCCTGAGCCCAAAATGGGTGGACATGACAACCCTGCCCCCTGCCACCCCCTAACATTTCTCCCTCCCCCCCAGGCAATCTGAGAGGAGTCACTTAACTCTACTCCCCTGCCCCCCAGTACCTTTAAATTCTTTAGGTCTTCGCCAGCAGTGAACAGCAACTCATTTCTCTTGCTTGCCACAGTGAAGAACTAAAGGATTTAAAGGTAAAAAGGGGAAGGGTCAAGGGAGTGGAGTTAAGTGACCCCCCCCCCCCCCCCCACACACACACACACACGATCTCCTAGAAGAAGAGATGTTGGGAATCTTCAGCTGGCAGGGCTTGGGGTTCCCCGCCAGCCACATCACTGCTGTACCACTACTGGGTGGGCCTGAGTCCAAAGTGAGTGGGCCTTTGCCCGCCTGGGCCCACCCATGGCTGCGCCACTGTGAGGTAGACTTTCTGTCCTGAGGTTGTACAGCATTGAAGAAACACTGACAGGCTCCACCCTTTCCCTCTATCTTTGTGATCTGTTTCAGTCATAATCAGTCTTTTGGGGTAAAGGGTTTCCCAAGCGTCAAATACAGTTTCTCCCCGTTACAATTCTGGGATCCACAGCCAGGTAGTCTCTTCTCAGTAGGGATCATCTGGTTCTCAAACCTGTCCTGGGGGACCATCAGCCAGTCAGGTGAATAAGCACGAGAGAGATTTAACATGGAGGTGACGGAATGCAGATCTGTCTCCTGCATACTCATTAGGGATATGCTGGGCCCTGCATTTGGGCTGCAAAAATTAAGTGGAGCAGTACAGTATAGGAGTTGAATTTCACTGAAGAGGAGCAGGACTTGGGTGTGATCATGTGTGATGAACTTTTAAAGTGGCCAGACAGGTGGAAAAGGTGATGGCAAAAGCCAGAAGGATGCTTGGGTGCATAGAGAGAGGAATGGCCAGCAGGGAAAAGGAGGTGATGGTACCCCTGTGTAAGACTCTGGCGAGACCTGATTTAGAATGTTGTGTACAATTCTGGAGGCTGCACCTTCCAAAAGATATAAACAGGATGAAGTCGGTCCGGAGGGCGGCTACTAAAATGGTCAGTGGTCTTCATCGTAAAGGTTGTGGGGACAGACTGAAAGATCTTAATATGTATACTCTGCAAGAAAGGTGAGTTCTTTGGATTACTGTAATGAGGGGAGTCATGATAGAGGTATATAAAATAATGAGTGGAGTGGAACAGGTGGATGTGAAGCGTCTGTTCACGCTTTCCAAAAATACTAGGACTAGGGGGCATGCGATGAAACTACAGTGCAGTACATTTAAAACAAATCGGAGAAAATGTTTCTTCACCCAACGCATAGTTAAACTCTGGAATTCATTGCCGGAGAACGTAGTGAAGGCGCTTAGCTTGGCAGAGTTTAAAAAGGGGTTGGACGGTTTCCTAAAGGACAAGTCCATAGACCGCTACTAAATGGACTTGGGAAAAATCCACAATTTCGGGAATAACATGTATAAAATGTTTGTACGTTTGGGAAGCTTGCCAGGTGCCCTTGACCTGGATTGGCCGCTGTCGGGGGACGGGATGCTGGGCTCGATGGAACTTTGGTCTTTTCCCAGTATGGCATTACTTATGTTATTCTAGGCTGTTCTCAAGTCCTTATGCGTAAGTTACAGACAATCCAGAATACTACGTTAAGGTTGATATTTTTTTTCTTTAAAACGTTCTGAGCATTTGTTAGAATATTATTCTAAAGTTCATTGGTTGCCAGTAGCCGCAAGGGTCATGTTCAAATTAGCCTGTTTGATGTACAAGGTTTCTTATAATGTAGCTCCCCTTTATTTGACTCAAGGTTTTGTTTTGTCAAATACTGTTCGTGTTTCCAGATCTATCTATTTATTCTCCTTGTCATCGATGAGGGGTAAAGTAAGAGAGAAATGCATAGACTTTCTGCTTTCTTATCAGGCAGCTAAAGTAAGGAAAGACGTTTCTCCTTTGATACTTCAGGAGTTGAATTATGCACTTTTTAGACAATTGCGTTAAGACTTATTTATTTAGGGTCCGTGGAAGAAGGTGAATGTATTAGGTTTGCTGATTAATTTTTGTTGTTGTTGAATTCAAACATGTGTGGGATAAACATAAAGGAATTCTGTTCAGAAGAAATGGATCCTCAGGAGCTTAGCCGAGATTGGGTGGCAGAGCCATTGGCAGGAGGTGGGGCTGGTGGTTGGGAGGCGGGGATAGTGCTGAGAAGACTTATACGGTCTGTGCCAGAGCCGGTGGTGGGAGGCGGGACTGGTGGTTGGGAGGCGGGGATAGTGCTGGGCAGACTTATACGGTCTGTGCCAGAGCCGGTGGTGGGAGGCGGGACTGGTGGTTGGGAGGCGGGGATAGTGCTAGGCAGACTTATACGGTCTGTGCCAGAGCCAGTGGTGGGAGGCGGGGATAGTGCTGGGCAGATTTATATGGTCTGTGCCCTGAAGAGGACAGGTACAAATCAAGGTAGGGTATACACAAAAAGTAGCACATATGAGTTTATCTTGTTGGGCAGACTGGATGGACCATGCAGGTTTTTTTCTATCGTCATCTACTATGTTACTATGTATTTCCTGGAATGGCCAGTTCTCTTTGTATGTAATCCACATTGAACCGCAAGGTATCGCAGACTAATAGAACAAAGTGTTATGTTAAAGGAGATATACGATAGAGACATTTAAATACCTCCATGGCATAAGTGCACAGGAGGGAGGTCTGTTTCAATTGATCGAGAGGGGTCATAGGGAGAAGGTGAAAGGGAACAGAGTCAGGAGTAATCTAATATTAATTCCTGGAAAGAGCGGTAGGTTTATGGAACGGTCTCCCAGTGGAGACAAGGACTATATCTGAATTTAAGAACGGATGGGATAAGAATCCCTGAGGACGAGATTATAGAGCTTAGTAGTTGGTAAGGATAGGCAGACTGGATAGGTCATATGATCTTCATCAGCTATCTATTTTTATGTTTTCATGGAATCGGAGGTAGGGTATTATTATGGATTAAGAACTGGTTGAAAGATAGGAAGCAGAGAGTAGGATTGCGTGGCCAGTATTCTCAGTGGAGGAGGGTAGTTAGTGGGGTCCCGCAGGGGTCTGTGCTGGGTCCGTTGCTTTTTAATGTATTTATAAATGACCTAGAGATGGGAATAACTAGTGAGGTAATTAAATTCGCCGATGACACAAAATTATTCAGGGTCGTCAAGTCGCAGGAGGAATGTGAACGATTACAGGAGGACCTTGCGAGACTGGGAGAATGGGCGTGCAAGTGGCAGATGAAGTTCAATGTTGACAAGTG
Organism: Microcaecilia unicolor; assembly: GCF_901765095.1. Taxonomy (NCBI): domain Eukaryota; kingdom Metazoa; phylum Chordata; class Amphibia; order Gymnophiona; family Siphonopidae; genus Microcaecilia; species Microcaecilia unicolor. Next base: position 18,958,761 of record NC_044044.1, read on the forward strand.
CAAAGTGATGCATGTGGGTAAGAGGAACCCGAATTATAGCTACATCTTGCAAGGTTCCGCGTTAGGAGTTACGGATCAAGAAAGGGATCTGGGTGTCGTCGTCGATGATACGCTGAAACCTTCTGCTCAGTGTGCTGCTGCGGCTAGGAAAGCGAATAGAATGTTGGGTGTTATTAGGAAGGGTATGGAGTCCAGGTGTGTGGATGTTATAATGCCGTTGTATCGCTCCATGGTGCGACCGCACCTGGAGTATTGTGTTCAGTACTGGTCTCCGTATCTCAAAAAAGATATAGTAGAATTGGAAAAGGTACAGCGAAGGGCGACGAAAATGATAGTGGGGATGGGACGACTTTCCTACGAAGAGAGGCTGAGAAGGCTAGGGCTTTTCAGCTTGGAGAAGAGACGGCTGAGGGGAGATATGATAGAAGTGTATAAAATAATGAGTGGAATGGATCGGGTGGATGTGAAGCGACTGTTCACGCTATCCAAAAATACTAGGACTAGAGGGCATGAGTTGAAGCTACAGTGTGGTAAATTTAAAACGAATCGGAGAAAATGTTTCTTCACCCAACGTGTAATTAGACTCTGGAATTCGTTGCCGGAGAACGTGGTACGGGCGGTTAGCTTGACGGAGTTTAAAAAGGGGTTAGATAGATTCCTAAAGGACAAGTCCATAGACCGCTATTAAATGGACTTGGAAAAATTCCGCATTTTTAGGTATAACTTGTCTGGAATGTTTTTACGTTTGGGGAGCGTGCCAGGTGCCCTTGACCTGGATTGGCCACTGTCGGTGACAGGATGCTGGGCTAGATGGACCTTTGGTCTTTCCCAGTATGGCACTACTTATGTACTTATGTACTTATTAAAATAATTTATGGTGAAAATTCAGGCGCAGGAAACTCAAGTCCAGCCAAAAAGTTATGCGTTATGGAATATGAGGTCGGGGATGTGTTCAGGGATTGGGTAGGGGGAGGGGAGGGAGGAAGGTACTGTCTATGGTTGTCCGGATAGCCCTGGTATGTGGCACACTCTCAATAGCTTCACCTTTTAAGTAAGACCACACGAATGGGTGTCCGAACGTAAACACATATCCAGTGCAGCAGAAAATCCTACAGAAAGATAAGCAAGTAAGCGATGTGCTCATCTTTCTGCAGCTGGTGCCACATTGACGAGGGATCGTTGTGGTTTTGTCTCCCTTCCCCTGATCTACAGTGTACAGAGAACCCAAAGGTTGTACGTGATGGGTAGAAATACCTTGCTGAAGGCACATGGATGGCAATTCTATAACTGCGTCCCAGGATTTTTGCACTCGGGTGCAGATATGTACAGAATGCCACCATGTACGCGCATAAGTACGATTCTGTAAGGGCACACGTGAACCCCCCCTAACGCTATAAAAGTTGCCAAAAGTTGTGCGTGCGATTTAATTGAATAACGAGCTAATTAGCCCCTATAATTGTTTTTTTAACAAGCAATTATTGGCACTAATTAGATTTAATTGGAATTGATGCATGAATAAAAAAAAGGGGGGCACAGAATTGGGAGGGTCATGGGCAGAACGGGGGCATTTCTAGCATTGACGTGCATCGTTATAGAATGGGGGGGAGATGTGCGGTTAATATAGGCGTGTACGTTTGTACCACGTTTTAGTTGGTGCAAATGGTCGCACCCAAAGTTAGGCACGATTCCTGGGTGTAGGCCCTATTCTATAAACCGCACCTAACTTTTTAAGCGTGGCTTATAGAATAGCGCTTTTTTTTTTTGTGCCATATAGAGACTTTACCCCTAAGTGGCATATCATGTAAATACAAAAAGACGTACACATGGACAGGCAATGAGTGGGGCTCCCACTTACACATGTAACCTGCAGAATATTGTAAGTTATGCGCATCCCTGCACTGCGGTTACATCAGGTCTATGGCTACTGTAACTGTTGGCGTGCTGATATTGGGTCATGTTAGTGTTCTGTAGTGTTATCTGGGTACCTAGATGCCATTATAGCAGTGGTTCCCAAATCTGGTCCTGGAGAGACACCCCAGCCAGTCAGGTTTTTCAGGATACCCACAATGAATATTTATGAGAGAGATTTGCATGCAGTGAAGGTTATAGAATTGCCCTGGAAGAGTGATAGGGGTTGGGGGGGGGGGGGGGGGGGGGGGGGGGGGACTGAAAAGAGATCTTCTCAGTCTTTAGCACCTCTGCTTCACTCCTCAAGGGTGACTATTTAAGGTTGGAAGGGCCCTCATCTCCCTGATTTTACTTCAACTCCCAGACAGAAATTCCTGCTTCTCACCCTTGGAACCACCTTCCCTCTCTTTGCTTCCCAGATCCTAACAGGGAGTCCATACCCCGGAAGTCTGCCCCAGAGACGCCGTCCGGAAAGAAGCCTGGTATGCCTGGCCTGGATCCCAGCCAGGAACATGCCACAGGTATGAGGTGTTAACCCCACAAAAAAATATCTGCGTGTGTGTGCCCCTGCTTTTTTGCACCGTCTCTGAATCCAAAATAATTCCTTCCTTCTGTCAGTACTGTCTCCTTTTCTCAAGGCTTTATCTTCACCACACAGTTTTTGAAGAACTTGGGCAAGTGATTTGTGGCACAGATTTCATCTGCCATGGAGGCAGCCATTTTGTCTGCATTGTCACCATTCAGTGACCTGGTCCAACCCTGCTTTGGGGTCAGCCCTGACTTTATCTGTTATTGGGGGCTCACTCTAGACTTGGACGTTACTGGAAAGAGATTGTACTTTGATTTATGTCAGTGCACAAACCTGCAGAAACAAGACAGAGGGGGTATGAATGATGATATCAGCAGGCCTACAAAATGGCTTCCTCCAGATTGCTGGGCAAAAAGACAGTCTGACACATTAGAGATACCTAGTCAGATACAGAAACACACAGACACGTTTACACCTTTGTTCTTTTTCTTCCATATGTTACCTCTCTCCCTTCCTCTCTTGTTCACTTCTTGTCTTTCTCTCTCTTTTTCTTCCCGCTCTGTCATGGGTTCAGCATGGGGGAGGAAAACTCAAAAAGTAGAACGCAGGCACCCCGGCCCTGGCAGCTGAATCACCACAGCAGCTGGCATAAGATGGCTAAGAGGTACCACAACTCTGCTGTACCGAGAGGACCAGAGCACCGTGGAGGGTTAACCAGATGCAGGCGTGAATTGGGGGTGGGGGGATGCGGTTACTACAAAAAGCCTCGCCGTAGAGCCCTGCGCAGATGGTTGACCGCACGACTTCTGCTGCGCAATTGAAACCGCGTAGCGCAGTAAGGGCTTCTTTTACAAAGCCGCGTGGCAAATGAGAGGAAGCCCGTAGGAAATGAATGGGCTTCCTCCTTTTGCCACACCGAGAATCGGTAGCGCAGTTAAAGAGGCCTTAAGGGGTCCTTTTACTAAGGTGCGCAGAAAAATGGCCTGCGGTAGTGTAGGCGAGGGTTTCGGGCACATGCAGAATCGTTTTTCAGCGCACCTGTAAAAAAAAAAAAAAAAAAAGGCCTTTTTAAAAATATTTTTGCCGAACATGGACGTGCGGCAAAATGAAAATTGCCACGCATCCATTTCGGGCCTGAGACCTTACCGCCAAGCCATTGACCTAGCGGTAAAGTCTCACGCGGTAACCGGGTGGTAATGACCTACGTGTGCCAAATGCCACTTGGCGTGTGTCCGATACGCGAGGCAGAAAATAAAAATGATTTTTTTTTGGGGGGGGGGCACATGTATCGGACGTGCGCCGAGAATGAAATTAGCGCAAGAGCCAATGTGGTAGCCGTGCGGTAACTCCCATTTTGGCGCGCGTGTAGATGCTTTCGCAGCTCGGTAAAAGGGCCCCTCTGAGAATAAGATGCTAATTTCAAGCGCGCAGAACTAGTGCGCTCATCAGGGGAAGTCTGCCAGACAAGTATGCACCAGGGGCATAGCTACGTGGGGCCACGGGGCCATGGGCCCCTGTAGATTTGGCCCTGGCCCCCCTGCCGATGACCCTCTCGACCCCCCCCCCCTCCCACCGCCAACCTGCCTTCGGGTACCTTTGCTGGCGGGGGACCCCAACCCCTGCCAGCCGAGGTCCTCTTCGGCGCGGCTGCGTTGCTGATCTGCAAGGTTTTGTTCTGTTTCTGTGAGTCTGACGTCCTGTCAGACTCACAGAAACAGAACGAAGCCTTGCAGATCAGCCAGCAACGCGGCCGCGCCGGAGAAGAGGACTTCGGCTGGCGGGGGTTGGGGTTCCCCGCCAGCAAATGTACCCGAAGGTGACGGTGGCAGGGGAGGGTTGGTGGCAGTGGGAAAGGGGGGGTCGAAAGGGTTGGCACCAGGGGGGGGGGTGGCGGTCAAAGTTGGTGGTGGCGTCAGCGGGAGGGGGGGGTCGGCGGCGCCGGGGGGGGGGCTAAAATGTGCCCCCTCACCTCGGGCTCTGGACCCCCCCCCTCCCGCCGAAGTCTGGCTACGCCCCTGATATGCACAAAGGTTTTTGGGTGAGGGCAGGTCACCGTACTCGTGTCTGAACAAAACAAAAGTGCCAGCAACCCTCTGTGTCTGTTGTTCAGCATCACAAAAGTTTCTTGCCCATAAAATTTTTGCAAGGCTGATATTTATGCAGGGAGCAGGCGTAGATGTGTTTTCTTTCTGTCTGGACACGTGCACATGAGCTGTGACCGTTGCAGTTGCAGCCACTTGTTCTGGTCAGTGGAAAAAAAAAAAAAAGACAAAACTGTCATTTTAAGTTCCCAAAATTGGCAATAAATCCACCTGACCAACCTATCTATGCTTCCCCAGACCTGGTGAAAGATTTCTTTTGTCGTGCACATGTCGGAAGTCACCGTTTCCTTCTCTGCATTGTGCAGGAATAATTAACGGCCTCGTTTTAATGCCCATGGGTGCTGCACGCGTTAACTCCTGCACTTAACCCCTTTCTGCGTGGTACACTTCAGTTCGGGGTTTCTGGATTGGCCCCCTAGGAAATAAATATGATGTTAGGGGTGCAATGAGAGAGAGGGGTGGAAGGGAGTGAGAGGGCTCAGTGTCATGTCAGTGTGTTAAAAATGACAATGTATGCTATTGATCTGCCAGGGATTAGAACCAGGGCACAAGGGGAGAAAGTGACTTGCTCCACCATCACAACAAGAAGTCAGTGACCAAGCCGGGGATTAGAACTGAAGCGCAGGAAGGTAAAGTAGCTCATCAGAAGTCATGCACATCAATCAGGCCGCAGAGCTGGGGATTAGAACTGAGGATCCAAGATGGCGTTTGTGAAGGTCGCATGAACGCCAGCTCCTGCTGCCCGTTGCGAAATTTCAAGCGGAGAACTTACCTATCTTATAATGGGTAAGAGAAAGGGGAAGCTTGGAACACCCTGCTCCACGGGTCAGGCGAATCCCCTAACCGCTCGTCAAATGACGCTTGAGCAGTCGGGTCTGGTTGTTCAGAGGACTCAAGCCGGCGCTTCGAGCGGTCCAACGGAGATCTTGGACCTTAGTACAGAGGGAGTGTCATTGAGCCCCCCTCTGAGGATAACCCCCTTGAGACCCGGAGGAATTCTGTTGGCGACGGCGAACCAGCCGACGGTGGTATCCGGAAGTGTGACCCCTGCGGCTGGCAGTGGAGACCCCGTTGCTACTTCGTCTCCGATCGGAACATCATTGCAGGCAGGCTTGATGCCGAAGGCCTCTCAGCCTGCATGGAATCGGGACGAATCCTCTGTGGGAAATCGGGAGATAGTGAAACCAGCGGTTATCACCATGGACTCCATTTGGGAGGCAATTCAAGGGCTAAACGCCACGCTACTCCAAGTAGCAGGTTCTTTGGAGAAGCTATCACAGGCTCAGATTGAGACATCCGGAAAGGTAACCGAGCAAACATCTAGGGTGGACTCCATTGAAACTGAGGTAATCTCTAACAAGAACTTTATTCAAGCTATAATGAAGGATAATAACGTTCAAAAGAAAAAAATTGAATATATGGAGAATCAGCAAAGGAGAAATAATCTTCGGTTTTTGAACTTCCCCAAGTCCCCACTAATTCCTGCCAAAGAGATGTTAAAAAAGTATTTCATTGAAATTCTGGGGATTCCCTCAGAAGCTTTTCCTCCATTAACTCGAGTTCTCTACATCTCTGGGGCAGGTAAGGGGATAATTTCCTCCCCTCAGCTAAATTTAACACAGTTCCTTGAAAATTCAATGGAGGTTATCACAGAGAGGACGACACTCCTAGTAGCTTTTGCTCTGGAACTGGACCGCAACAATATTTTTAGGTTGTTTTTCCGCCATATTTCCACACCTTTTTTGGGTTCGAAAATCCAGGTATTTCCTGATCTCTCTCGAGAGACACAAAGAAAAAGGAGAGATTTTTTATTATTAAAAACAAGGGTCCTACAATTAGGTGGGACCTTTAATCTCAAGTTTCCATGTAAATGCTGTATTTCCTTACAATCAACTAATTATATTTTTTTCGAACCTGAAAAACTTAAAACATATATTGCTAGCAAAGAGTAATTTGGCGTTAACTTGAATTGTAATTATCGGCTGCCCTGACTTGTGTTCTTGCCCTTTCCTGTTAAATTTTCTTATATATTTTGAATTTATAAGTGTACCTATATCTTGGATCAATAATATGTGGTCTAATATAATATATTGTTTTTCCTTTTCTTTTTCTTTCCTTTCTCGATATATGTCTATGAAAATTAGACTTTTGTAATGCCATTTATGTTTATGATGTAAATGTAATGAAAAACTTAATAAACAGAATATTAAAAAAAAAAAAAAAAAGAACTGAGGCGCAGAAATAAAATAACTCATCAGGGCTCACGCGCAGCAATTGGGGGGGGGGCAGAGCTGGAGATTAGAACTGAAGTACAGGGAAAGAAAGCGGCATATCAGAGGTCATGCGCAGCGATCAGGGGATTAGAACTGAAGCACAGGGGAAGAAAGTAGCTTGCCAGAGGTCATGCAGGGTGATCCAGAGGCAAAGCTGGGGATTATAAAGTAAAAGAGAGGCAGTGATTTAATGAAGAAAGACCCCCAGTATTCCTCCCCTCTCCTCTCTACTCATGTCTCTAGTTCCCTGTCTCCCCTCTGGCTGTCCTGGCTGCTGGTTTCACTCTTGGCTTCACTCCTGGCTTGTGCTACCCTTAATGGTCTCGCTGCTGCTCCTCACACTGCTTCTAAATATGATCCAATTAAAGCAATGTCTTTTTTTAATTAGCTCTAATTGAACTTGTTTGTTTATTCCCCTTACATCTCCTCCCTCCCTCCCTTCCTCTCTCTCTCTCTGCTCCGGCTGTGCCGCTCTCCAGCTGCTGCCGAAGGAGCCCTCAAGAGAATCCTGGCACTCGAATACTGCCATTTCCCTTTTTCTGGGGAGGGGGTAAATGCTGGGCACTGAGGAGGCAGAAAAAGACACCCCTCTCTGTTCAGGAGCAGCAGGACTTACTTGGCCCTTGCTGATAGTGACTGACTCAGCACATGTCTTTCTCATGAGTGGGTTTATGCACTTTAGAGATGGTGGTGGGTTAGCTGGGCATTGTAGCGACAGTGGGCATTTCTGGCACTCTTTGTTTCAGTCTCATTTCTTTCCCTTCCTGCTCTTCATGCTTTACTTCTTTTTCTCATTTCCTTATTTATCTTTCTCTGGGGGTTTTTTTTTTGCCTTGTCTCTCATCGCTCTCTCCCTATTTCCACATTTGCGTCCTTCGCCCCATCTCCCTCTCGTTCTCTCTCCCTCTCTCTCTTTCCAGAAGGGAAGAGGAAGAAGGAGGGGCAAAGTCGAGAGGAGAAGAGAGCGAAAGTAGGAGAGGAAGAGAAGAGATCAGAAAGATCAGCCCTCCCACCTCCACCACTGCAGTCCTGGTTCGAATTAGCTGCAAACTTCATCCCTAAACTCTCGGACAGTTACGCCTTCATTCTATAAATTGCATGTATTTCTGAGACTAGGACCACTTAATTATTTAATTAGCGCTATCAATAATTGGTCTTAACTATCATGTGCGGTTATGCGTTGAGTTCTGCCCAGTGTGGGGTGGCGGTCAAAAGGTGGACAGGATGCTAGGAATTATTAGGAAAGAGATGCAAAATAAGACCAAGGATACTAGAATGCCTCTGTATCGCTTCATGGTGTGACCCTCACCTTGAGTACTGCGTTCATTTATGGTATCTCAAAAAAAGATATAGAGGAATTAGAAAAGCTTCAAAGAAGGGCGACCAAAATGATAAAGGGGATGGAACTCCTCCCGTAAGAGGAAAGGCTAAAGAGGTTACGACTCTTCAACTTGGGGAAAAAAGACAGCTGAGGGGGAGATACGATTGAGGTAAAATCCTGAGTGGTGTAGAATGAGCAGAAATGAATCGATTTTTTTTTACTCTTACAAAAAGTGCAAAGACTAGGGGACACTCAATGAAATTATATGAAAATACTTTTAAAACAAATAAGAGGAAATATTTTTTTCACTCAAAGTATAGTTAAGCTCTGGAAGATGTGGTAACAGTAGTCAGCGTATCTGGGTTTAAAAAAAAGGTTTGGACAAGTTCCAGGAGGAAAAGTCCATAGTCTACTATTGAGATGGACATGGGGGAAGCTACTGCTTGCCCCGGGATTGGTAGCATGGAAGGTTGCTACTCTTTGGGGATCTGGAATCTTGTTACTCTTTTGAGATTCTGCATGGAATCTTGCTATCCGTTATGATTCCGGAATGTTGTTAGTTTTGAGGTTCTGGAATGTTGCTACTCTTTGGGTTCCTGCCAGGTACTTGTGACCTGGATTGGCCACTGTTGGAAGCAGGATACTGGGCTAGATGGACCATTGGTCTGACCCAGCCTGGGTATTCTTATGCAGCCATATTCAGTAAAGTGCACATGTAAATTATGTAGTGTGTAACTTCAAAGGGGGGGGGGGGGCGTTCGTACGGGATGGGTCATGGACTCTCTATTTTCACGTGCGCCATCTAGAATACCGTCATTTGTGTGAGCAACTGCTGCATTTAGGCGCTAACATTTACGCCTGCTGTAGAGCAGACGCACGTGGGTCATGCCTAAATTTAGGCACGTCATTGTCCAACTTAGGCCTAGAATTCTATAG